>NC_057813.1:70582196-70617275 GCF_018294505.1 Triticum aestivum
GTACGCCGCACCCCTCCCGATCAACAGGACCCCCGTTTCGACTGTAGGAGGTCCGTTTCCTCCGTTTTGCGGTACGCCACACCCCTCCCGATCAATAGGACCTCCGTTTCGACCGTAGGAGGTCCGTTTCCTCCGTTTTGCGGTACGCCACACCCCTCCCAATCAATAGGACCCCCGTTTCGACCGTAGGAGGTCCGTTTCCTCTGTTGTGCGCTACGCCAGGCCTCGTTTCCATCGCCTGTTCCATCCAAGCCCTCCCGATGAACATGACCACGCATTCCGTTCCGACCCAGCCGGTTGGCTCCCCATGAACGCGACAATGACGCTGTTTCTCCGTTCCGACCCAGCCATGTACGTATGCGCGAGTAGGCGTTCGAGACCCCGCCAGTATGTACACATACGTGGCCGTATTTTCTTTCTTGCACCCTGGCCGCTGTACATATGTGTACATGCTACGTGCGTGCCTCTACTACGACACGTGCGCGCCTCTACTACGACACGTGTGCGCCTCTACAACGACCAGTATGTACGTACACGTTCGCGACCAGAATGACAATGCTACGTACGCTTCGACCAGGTGGGTCCCGACTGTCAGGCACTTCCTTGCGTGCGAAAATGTAGCTGGTGGGTCCCAGCAGTCAGAGGGGCGAATCATTTTTTTTGCCTGGACGCACTTCCTAGCATGTGAAGGTGTAGCTGGTGGGTCCTAGCAGTCAGGGGGGAAACGTTTTTTCGCAAAATACGGTGGCCCGTCCGGTGGGTCCCCGCTGTCAGGTGGAGGAATAATTATTTCCCACGTGATAAGGAGGCACTTCCTTGCTGCGGCCATGGACCCAGCTGTCAGCCTCTCCACATACAGTCCACGTTAGATGGAAGTCATTCCTTGACCACGTTGACCACGCCGCGCCGAGAGCACCAGGGCGGTGGACGACGGTGAGGCCTAGGAAGGGGACAACGGGTAGCCGGGGAAGACGCGGCAGTGGAAGCCCGTGCCGAGAGGAGTACGAGGGTTCACTGGTTTGGCTGCGCTATGAGGCTGCCGTCGCCGCAGGGCCTGGCCAGCGGTAGGAATAGTAGGGGGTGGTGAGGCCTCCACGGCAGCACATCCGGCCATGGGAGGCAGGAGCATGCGGCACGACCGGCGCTGCTTTGGGCGGCTGGAGCAAGAAGACTAGAGGTTGAAGAAGCACTACGGCCGTTGGATGGACATCGTACGGTCACTGGAGCTAGAATCGTTTATATTGACTAAGTTGACAAAGCCCTCCGTCCCCGTCAACTTAGTAGGCCCACAAGTCAGCCTCCCACCAAGGTGGGTCCCAGCTAGCAGGGGGTATTCATTTTTTGTGCATAATAAGGAGGCACTTCCGGTGGGTCCGAGCTGACAGCAGGGGGAACGTTTTTTCGTGAAATACGGTGGCTCGTCGGGTGGGTCCCAGTAGTCAGGGGCAAGTGTTTTTTCGCGAAATACTGGTGGCCCGTCCGGTGGGTCCCTGGTGTCAGGTGGAGGAATGATTATTTTCTGCGTAATAAGGAGGCACTTCCTTGCGGCTGCCGTGGACCCAGCTGTCAGCCTCTCCACGTACAGTATTCTTCTGATGGAATTCGGTCATTGACCACATTGACCACGCCACGCCGAGAGCACCACGGCAGTGGACGATGGCGAGGCCTAGGAAGGGGACGAGGCGGAGCCGGGGAAGACGCGGCAGTGGATGCCCACGCGGAGAGGAGTACGAGGGTTCACTGGTTCGGCTGCGCTATCGTCACCGTAGAATAACAGGGGGTGTGGGTGAGTGGAGTGGAGGGATGGCCTGGCCAGCGGTGGGAGTAGTATGGGGGCGGCGAGGCCTCCGCGGCAGCACAGCTGGCCACGGGAGGCAGGAGCAGGCGGCACGACTGGCGCTGCTTTGGGCGGCTAGAGCAAGAAGACCAGAGGTTGAAGAAGCACTACGACCGTTGGATGGACATCGTACGGTCAGTCGAGCTAGAATCGTGCATATTGACTAAGTTGACAAAGCCTTTCATCCTCGTCAACCTAGTAGGCCCACTATACTGGGTCCCGGCTAGCAGGGGGCGTATTCTTTTTTTTGGGCGTAATAAGGAGGCACTTCCTAGCGTGCGAAGATATAGCTGGTGGGTCCGAGCTGTCAGCGGCGGTAACGTTTTTTCGCAAAATACAGAGGCCCTTTTGGTGGGTCCCAGATGTCAGGTGGAGGAATCATTATTTTGCGTGTAATAAGGAGGCATTTCCTTGCGTGCGGCAGTGGACCCAGCTGTCAGCCTCTCCACGTACAGTGCACTTCCGATGGATGTCGTTCATTGACCACGTTGACCAGGCTGTGCTGAGATCACCAGGGAAATGGACGACAGCGAGGCCTAGGAAGGGAACAACACGGAGCCAGGGAATACTCGGCAGTTGTTTCCCACGCGGAGGAGTACGAGGGTTTACTAGTTTGTCTGCTGTCGTCGGAAAATAACAGCATGTGTGGGACTGAGGGTGAGTAGAGGGATAGCTAGGCCAGCGATGGGAGTACGGTGGGGCGGTGAGGCCTGCGCGGCAGCACAGTCGGCCTCGGGGAGGAGGGAGCAGGCAGTCCCGCCGACGCTTGTTTGAGCGGCTGGAGCAGGAAGAGCAGAGATTGAAGAAGCACGACGGTCGTTGGACGGACATCCAACAGTATACAGGCCATCTGCGGAAAGCCTCAAATCGTGGAAAACAGCATACAGCCCATCTACCATTATTTCAAATAGTTTACAGCCCATTTGCTAATTCTTACGGATTCTTTTTGGAGCCCATATTCTTTTTGTTAGCATTACAGTCCATATTGTGGCCACGGTTAAAAAATTATACGAAATTTTGCATATGTCGGTGCGGTCTGAAATGTTTTTAATCCCAAAATTTCGAGTCACATTCAGACTGATTTTAAAAATAAATGTATACCAATATAAAATCCAATAAATTGTCCACGCATAAAAATCAATGCAATTTAAAATCTCGAAATGAAAAAAAGATATTTGAAACTAATTGCCGGTTTGATGTGTTTTAAAAATGTACAGCCCATTTCTCATTATTGATAGGCCATTTTCTCGGCCAGCAGAATGAAGATCTCCTCGTCTAGCCCAACAGGCCTGATAAAGTGACTTACTTGACAAATCACAAAAATCTGTGCTAGCCATTTTCAAAAAGAAAAAAAAACTACTGGGCTGGTCTATGGTAAACATAAAAGAAAAGGTTGTCTAGACAGGCTAGAGTGTCCCACACAGCCCAGTTGACACCCTGCTTCCGTCTCAAAAACAAATTAGATAAATGCCACTCCAATTAAGGCGATTCATAAAAATGCCACTTCAATTTCCAAACTTTGAAAAAATCCACTATAATTTTTGCAAACTTTGAAAAACGCCACTGCAGTTTGCAAATTTTGAAAAACGCCACTCCAGACTTCAAAAAATGCCACTAGAAATGGCATGAAATGGAATTTTTCAAAGTTTGGAAATTTCAGTGGCATTTCTCGGAGGCATTTATCAAATTAACCCAAAACAAAAATAACTGGGCGAACTACTGGGTCCCTGGTGTCAGCCGCTCGTTGTGCAATTCACTCGTTTATTAACTACATTGACAATGGCATGGGACCCAGATGTCAGAAATCCACTAGGAGGAGCCATTTTTTATTGGTTTGAAATAAGGAGGCACTTGCTTGCGTACTGCCATGACCTTGGCGGGTCCCTGCTGTCATCCTCTCCACGTACAATCATCTCCTGATTGTGTACGCGTCAACTTGCTAAGCCCACAAGTCAGCCTCTAAACCCGTGGAGGACAAATACAACCCATTTAAAAAAATAACAGCCCATTCCATACGTTCAAACGGAAAGTTCAACATTCAGAGCAAAGTAACAGGTCTGATCCACATATAGAGTACTGAACTTCCACGTTGACAACCATCATAGCCAAGTTAACTATCTACTCCCACTAGACAAGTACTAACTTACTCTTAGCTAACTAGACGATGCCGGCGGTACACGCTAAACACCGGCACCGGCGTCCTGCACCTCACCTCGGACTTGCCAGAGGTGCGATAGGGCGCATTGCTCACGCGCGTTGGCCCTTTCCATGCCGGCATGGTCCACCGAAGCTTCGGCTTCCAAGCGGGAAACCCACTTGACAAGCTGGTAGTAAAAATCGGCATCGCGAACGCGTGCGTGCCAGACAGCCTCCAGGGCTATTTGCCGGGCGTCGGCCTGCATGTAGTCAGCCTAGTTGCGGGCACTCTGCTCACGACTCAGAGCGTCGGTGCGCTGATGCTCCATGTCCCGCTGGCGGTGCAAATCGGCGATACGCTGCTCCTCCGCCAGGCGGTCGCGCTCCAACAACTCCTGCTCCTCCGCCATGTGGTCGCGCTCCAACAAATCCTTGATCTATGCATTGCCATCTAAAGACAGATAGAATGCCTCCTCCCTCCGTCTGCCTTCTGGTGAAAAACCGAACACTAGTTCCGGCGGTGATCGCCTTCGGCGTCGCCTACCGCGGACGGGCGGGGGCATGGCGGACGTGGCGAGCGAAGTCGGGACGGTGGGGGCTTATGAGGATATGGCGAGTTGGGTCACGATGGCACTGGAGAAGGCCGGGAAATAGTACTTATAGGGGGAAGGTAGCGCGACGGTTATCAGAATTTAATGCATAATGGCTTAGAGTGCAAGCTTGCCGTGGAAAACTAGGGAAACTGAAATTATGACTGTGTCGTCCCGTCCCGTCTGGGTCGCACACCGGCATGGCGGTCAAACGAGTGCACTCGAATCATCTCCCTCCTTGTCAATAATGATTTCACGGATTTACAAAGCCCGCAACAATTAAAGTGTATCTTTTTCGCATCAGTTAGCTGCCTTAATTATGGCCGGCTGCATGCAGGCACTCAGAATCGCTCGCAGGCAGTACGCGAAGCAGCATGCAACGAGTCGCAGCTGAGGGCACGCATGTAGCCACTTAAATCGCTTGAATTAATTAGGCTTAAACTTCTGCATGCCATTAATTATTGCCATGCCTTGGTCTTGCTGCTTTGCTCATGGGACTAATAAACCCGGACAGAGGGAGTACCTTGGTTGGTGAGAGGTTTGAATTAAGCCCTGTAAACCGGAAAGGAGGTACTAGTACGTGCGTGATCCGCTATTTATTCATGTAGGATCGAGTAGGTCGTTTCTTGAATTGAGCCCTGCAAACTGGAAAAGAGGTAGTACGTGCGTAATCCGCTATTTATCCGTGTAGGATCGATAGTGTAGCTTGTCAGTTTCTTCAGAGGTAGGCATTTTTATCTGTGTAGGATCGATAGTGTAGCTTGTCAGTTTCTTCAGAGGTAGGCATTTTTATTCAAAAAACTGCCACTTCGCATCTTGCGTCGCAAATAAAACTGCCAGGAGCGCATTTGTAGGCTAGCTAGTGATCGATCAGTAACTGTTAATGCATCTCAATGATTCACAGATCATATACAAATATGTAGCTCCAAAAGCAAAGATCAGCCACTTCGGATCTTGCGTCGCAACTAAAACTAACTAGTACGATTCCCATACATAAGATCAACATGTTAATGCATCTGAATGATTCACAGATCATATACAAATATGTAGCTCCAAAAGCAAAGATCTAGAAAACACATTTGTTCTTCCTACTAACATGGATGCTTCTCTTGGCCAACATTCAGTACAGACTGAAAGACAAATTTGTTTGTGAAGTCTATAATTCCTCTTGCAAACGTAAGTGGTTTCACCAACAACTGGAACCATGAGAATGAACCACACATGATAAAGGAACATCCACTGCAATATGATTTGGTCTTCTCTCGATCACACCGCGAGACTATTTTCGGAATACAAACTTTAACTTAGGGAAAATGATTCCCATTGTATAATCAGACCAAAGCAATGAAGCACCTAGTGTTGGCCAGTAAATAGTACAGTACTACTTTTCTGCAGTCCATGAAGTGACTATCTAATCTTTGTGTCTATTTTCAAATGGCACTGCATGTAGTGACTATACTATTCTCTTGTGCAGTTCAACCAAAATTGTGGACACTTTGTTTGTTTGCCAAATAGAAACGTGCAGACATCTCTATCTGCACAAATATCAAGAAGCTAGTAAACATATACCACACCATATTCGTAGTGATGGAAGAGGTGAAATCGATACAACCGAAATTGAGCATCCAATCATTGAATCATGTCCTGCACCTCCAATGTAGGTCCACCCTACCAATAAATTCACATGCAAACCACTAGTATTACTATCTAATGACAGTACAAAAAGAGTAGCAAGATAGTAGCAAACCATGTACCTTCGTAATGAACAGCTCATAGTGCCACCAATTGGATATAAAGGTTTGGAAAAAAACATGCTCCTAATGTTGAACCAGTTGGACTTCTTGTGGAGCTCCACTAAAATCGAGCATCCCTATTTGCATAGATATTGAAAGTGTGATTACTATAAAAGTGGCACTAGTTGAAGCATAGACTCACAAATATAAGCATTCCAATTTCTTAATGGGAAAAGGTAGCAAGACTGTTTCTAACCACCTGTTTGAAGGAATAAATAAAGCAACAGCGGCTGATGTCAGGAAGGCATACATAGTTTTTTCTGAGAAACTGAGCCATTCCTGACCTTTCCTCTTCTTTTAAGCAAATTTTGTGCAGTTCTACTAAAATAAAATGCCGTCACCACCTTGACAATTTAGTGACACTGTACAAAAGGAAATGACTTAACATTACATCGTGATGTCGGGTATGTAGTAGACAGGCATTAGAGACAAACATACAGACCTCCTCCATAACATAATGAACATTAATTTTAACAAAGGTGTGACTAGCTTTACCGAGATAATTTGAGTGAACTCTACACCCTCTGTTCCTTAATATAAGACGTTTTCGCGGTTCAATTTAAAGTACCCAAACGTCTAGTATTTAGAAAAACAGGTAGTAGTTTTCTTGAGCACATATCTGGGAAAGCTTGCCACACTTTATTTATGTCCATACGCTAATGCAACACCATTCGAATACTACAAATATACACTAATCCAGTGGCTAGTGCAACAGTAGAGTACTTAGTTTATTACAGGGTACAGTACAATGGTTTTACTGAACAGATTTCAATAAACTCTAGCACTGGAAGGTTTTCCATAGGAATTAACAATACAAAATGTAAAGGTAACAAGTTTCAGCATTGGTATACTAGCTATGCATGAGCATTAAACCAAATACAGAAGTCTGAAGGTAACTAGCATTATTAACCAATGACAGTATAAAAAATTTGCAAACCATGTACCTCCAAGGTAAATATCATTTCGAACTCGGGGGGACCTTAAAAATTGCTATCCCAATCTTGATAATCGATCGAACATAAAAACTTGATCGAACGAATCAAGAGAACAGCCGGAGGAGGAGGTGCCCACTCTTGACCTTTCCTCTTACCTTCATAATTGTCTGTGCAGTTTAACCAAAATAAAATGACATCAGCACCTTGGCATTTTGGTGACACTGTACAAAAAATTTAACTTATCTCATGAAAGTGAGGTATGTAATTTATAAGCATTAACAGTGCAAAAATCTGAAGGTAGTAACAAGTTTCATCATTGGTATACTGGCTGTGCAATAGCATTAGAATGCCTTAGCTGAAAAATCTTTAATACATCCACAATCAACAGCTAACCCTGAAATGATCCAGTGACATTAAATGTCACTGCTTATATTTATCTGTGGCATTAGACTGAGAGCGGCATTAGTTAAATGTGGCATCACTTTAGTAGTAGCATTGTTTGACTTGATTGTTGGCGTTATTCTAACAGCAAAAAAAGTGGCAATAAGAGCATGGGAGGCCCATTCGGACAGTGGGCGCACCAGTACGATGTACCTCCACGGACGTAGAGTGGTGAGGGAGGTATGGTTGCCCAGAGCAACAAATATCCAGGCAGCATATGTGGATTACGTCCCATTTTTGTTCTCTTTAGCCACCTTTTTCCTATGTGAGGACAACAAACCGATCGACCTGGTCATTCTCTATTGCGTTGTCATGCCTTTCTACCCTTCTTCAACCAAGAGACACGAGACTCGTTCCTTAGCTACTGATTTTCCCCTTTTCAACCTAGATATGGCTTCGATGCCTACTCTCTTGGATAGTACAGTCTCCCTTCCTTTCCTTATTCAACCCAGACATGCATTAGTCTGCATGAAGTAGGGTTTCCTTTAATAATGCAAATTATGGTTTTCGTCTGCGTGGCCTGCAGAGCAGAGGATAGCAAATTGGGAAGATGGTGGACTGGAAAAAGATCCACATGCAACGACGTGCCAGATGGGGCAATAGAACAAGGGTATGGTTCGAAAAGAGGTAACATAGCTGAGGGTCGGCGGGAAGTGGCTTCGCTCATGGTCGTCGTCCTCCGCACACACTACGGCAGCGAGCTTGGGGACGGAGGCCATCCCGCGCGGGCGCTAGGTCTAAGAGGACGGCCTTATCGTCAGTGCGTGACCTCGCTCGCCGACGACGAATGCGTCAATGTTGCACGTCCTTTTCTTCCCCGGAAGATCTGTGACCACCGGTGAGGAGGGAGAGACGGTCCGTCTTTTTTAGATCTGGAGAGAGGGTGGTAGTGTGAGAAGCAAGTGGGCAGCCCTTGGCAAGAAAGCGCTGAAGCTCCAGCCTATATATCTTCTTTATACTACTAGTACTGGAGGTGGAGTAGTGGTAGAGTAGTTTATATTTTCTCTGCATACAGTACCAGTTAGTCGTGCTTCAAAACTGAACGGCACGCCATTAAAAAAATAAAGGTCGATAACTAATGCGGCACCTCGGGCCAACGCGGCCAGATCGCATTTTGCACGAGAAATTACACACCATGTTTCGTTGACATGTGGTCCTATTCCACATATCAGTGAGACGACGGCGAGTAGTAGGACTATTTCCAAACCGACGTGTAGGCCGGGGCGCCCCTTCGTGAACCGTGGCAAACTGGCAACCGTCCACCGACTCTTCACCTTTCCCTCTCGATTTGGAACTGCTATCGCACGCTCTTCCTCTCCCTCTTGCATTTTCCTTCAGCCCTTCACCCTTTATTCTGCCATTGTTCAATCGTCTTCTCCATGGAGGGAACAGGATGGAAACAACCCCATTATTCTTGCCTCGATCTGAAAGATGACGTGATGGAGGAACTCATTGATCGGTGCGACGTCATCACCTCGGCTAGCATGGCAGGTTCGTTCAAGCCCATTCTCAACACAACTAATAACATCATTACAAGGAACCCAAGAGTCAAGGTGCGGTTTGATCTCCCCTATCTTCTTCACCGTGACCCTAATGACTAGCGCCGTCACGATGGAGGCCTCGCCCTGTGCAAGTTGATGCCGCTTGATAATGATATGTATGATGTTAAGATGCCATCGCTTGAGGGCAAGGCTTGGGCAAGCGCAAATGGAGATTGGGTTGTTTACATTGGGTCCAACTGCAAGTGGGAACTTGTGAATGTGTACACTCATGACCGGGTTCCACTTCCAAAAATCTCAGCAGACTGCCCAGAGGTTGAGCACACTGGTATTGTATGCACGTTCAAATACAATCATGGTGACTGTCTTCTACGGAAGATAGCAATTTCTCGAGTCCCCAACCGCTCTTGGAATTACAACAACTATGAAGTTGTTGCTATCTTCGACAAGCTTGTTGTCGTCCTTAGTGGTTTGACTGGATGGATATTGCTCAAAAATCAGTTTCTGTACATGGATGAGTATTGTGATGCAATTCAATACGAGGGCCTTGTGGTTGTTGCCACCACTCGTGGCACTGTTTTTGCATGGCATCCTTGTTGTTTCGGTATGTTTGTCTTCCACCATAATTATAATTGTTTCATCCACATGCATGCGGGTTAGCAAGTTTCCCTTTAGGCTGGTCATAGTGGGGAGTAACTTAGACTAGTAACATGCATATGTTACTAGTTTATGTTACTACCTCTATAGTGCATAGTATCTTAGATTAGTATCATAGGTGGTCTCATTTATTGCCATGCATGACACATAGTAGCATCACAATTATTATGTTACGGTATCTACCTATGTTACTATAACCATCTCTCTCTTCCTTAATTGCCTGCCACATAAGCATGTTTGCGAGTCCCAAGTGCATGATACTACTTATGTTACCCCCACTATGGCCAGCCTTACTAATTAACCTTCTTCTTGTGTTTCCAAGGTCCTGTGAACATTCCACCACCTATACTTGAAGATTTTTATAACCAAGGGGGAGATGATGATGGTGATGATCACGAGCATGAGGACGAGCAGCGCCCATATACTATTTTGCGCCTGGCAACTAATTCCGATGGATCACCTCTTCTCGTGTGTATACAGCCCACTGATGATTTTACTGCTAAGGAAGCAGGTGTAGTCTCCCATGGTCGCACTCTCTAGGCCTGTTCCAACACCCATTGCATGGTATTCGGGATGGATACTAGTGTGCTAGCACCAACTCCTTCTCCCTGGTACAAAATTGATAGTCTTGGAGAAAACTCGCTCTTGCTCGGACAAAACTATCCAATGATGGTGAAAGGCGATCCAACTGATGTTGACACAACAATACTACCATTTATGAGAAGCAACTGTGTCTATACCTCGGACATTTGGGTGGTTCCCTACCCTGGTACTGATATAGTAGGTCGCTTCAGCCTGGATGATCAGTCCTGCGTTGGTCTCCAGATTGACAATGGATGGCCCGTCCCAGAGAATCACTTGTGGTTCAAAGCAAGCGTTTCCAACGCCGAGGAATGGTTGAGTTGAAGTTCATTTCATTTCTTGTTATTTGTTGTGTGGTGAAAACTTTAGTATTTATAATGTATCCTCGTTTTCGATGTGGGTTGATGACCTGTTGTATGTAATAAAATGATATACCTGTGATAAACTTACTAAATTTATGAATGGCTTTCGAGTTGCTTCTGTGAGTGACTGGTGCCATGAGGCAAAAAAATATTTTCTGAATACATAATTGTATGTGCATTGCAACAAGTTCTCGGATGAGGCCAATCAACAATAGTAGTACACTATTTGTACTAGCTTCACATGCTTCGCGCGTCGTGCGGGTGTTTTTACTGTAGCCATATTGTACTACGTAACCAGCACCTCGAATCCTCGATACTAGTAGTACTATATACAGTAAGTAGTATGAGTAGTAGGGTGGCATGGGCCAGAACAAGCATTCACGTCCAGGAGTATGGCACACGCCACCAGCACGACTTCCATCTGACACCATATTTCTTGGAGTCCGTGCTAGAGCAATCTCTTCAACCTTATCGTTTCTCTAACTCAGCCATCGCGCGGCGGATGAGGTGGGGGTTTGCCGATAGTCGGTTTCCTTAACTGCGGTCCCACTTGTAAGGCCAACTGCAACGCACGACCCCAAACGGACCTCCGTTTTGCACGAACTCCAACGATAATTTTGACTAGAAAAGCAAGACCAAAGAAAACAAGAACCACAAGAATACATTTTACTACTCCTGTAAGTTGGATTAGTGCCTTCTCGATGCATTCATTGTTGATCTGTGGAGGCTCGATCTTGCGTGCTTCTTTCTTCTTCGAGTGTAAAGAAGTAGACGTTGCTTCCTCACATCTAGTCTCATGTCTAGCCTCTATTCTAGTACTCCCTCCGGTTCGTTTTTCTCTGCGTCTAAGCAGCAACACGCATACCAAGTAGGAGTATAAACAAGTGCACTAATCTCATCTATAGCCTCTGTGCTAGCTAAAATTGATAGAACATCTACTAAATTGCGCTCTATCAATATATGGATGTACTCTTCTTCCCAATACAAAAACTTGCATCCATTCTACACCCTCCGTTGCACAATACATGCCTTCTATTTGTCAAAATATATATGTATCTAGACATGTTTTAGTATATAGGTACATCCATTTTTGGACAAATGGAAGTCAAGTATTTTGGAACGAAGGGAGTACACAATAAAAATTTTAAGTTAGCACATCTAGTCTAATCCGAGAGCACAACCGAAGATTTGGTCGGGATCTTCCTCCTTTTGCCGACACGTGGGACATCCAGCATCCAGGTCGTGTCATGAAAGAAAATAGAGTGGTAGTTGAAGCCACAAGATGTGCATCTTGGGTTAAACTGTAAATAGAATCTTACTACTCTTGAGTAACTCCAAAAGCGGCCACCGAAGATCTTTCTTGGATTTGTTTTTCATCACCAGCACGTCGAGGTGAAAGATGTGCAGGTTCAGTGGGTCCGCTTGCGTTTTCACTGACATGTGGGACCACATGTGAGCAAACAGACGATGGGCTTCGCGCGTCCGCTGGCTGGCTGAGAAGAGAGATAGAGGAGTACCTCGATATAGGCTCGATATAGTGGGGTGGCATGGGCCATAACTAGCATTCACGTCTAGCAGTATGGCACACGCCACCCACACGAGTCCCATCCGACACCAATTTTCTTGGAGTCTGTGCTACAGCCATCTCTTCTCCCTCCTGTTTTCTCAGCCATAGCGCGGTGGGTGGGGTGGGGGTTTGCCGATAGTCGGTTTGCTCAACTACGGTCCCACTTGTAAGTGAAAATGCAACACCGCATGCATTCCCGCTTGAGCGGCGTGCCGGACCAACCATGTGGGGGTGCGACGCGAACACGGCAGGCTTTTCCTTTTGAACTCGTAAATTGTAAAATTTGGTTCTGCTCCATGGCGCGATCGATGGATAGAAAATAACGATTTTGCCTAGAGTAATCAGAAGTTTGGTTCTGGCGCCATTCATGCATTGAGTACGTACGGAAATTATGAAGTTTATGCGAAAGGTAAGATAATTACTGTAGTATCATATACTACTACATGGATTTGACGGTAAGATAAAAATACATACGGATCCATCAACGACATCCTCACGCCCTAGTGCGCCGGGTCACCAACCGACGTGTGAGGAGCAGAGGCGTTGGAGGCGAGCTCAATGTGCTTCTGAACAGTGCCATCCAAGGTTGCCCTGCGGTCCAAGAAGGTCAGCATCCTATCGTCCTCCTCTTACATGCGCGTAGACATGGGTGATTATGTCGATGGTGTCTTGCTGCGCCAGGCACTGTGCGGCGAGCGCGACCTTGAGGTGGACATTCTCCGGCGCGACGGCAGGCAGTCGCAGGGCCACCAGTGCGTCGAAGAGGTTGTCACCATAGTGGCCATTGAGGGTGGCGGGCATCGCAGAGCCTGGGCGCATCGGCTGGAGGCTTACGTCAAAGTCGTCCGCGAGCTTCTTGACGACGGTGAACTTGTCGAGGAAACCGACGAGGACCTCATCGAACAAGGAGACGAAGTTGTCGTCCAAGCGGCCCCTCGTCCTGGCGGCCTCAAGCAATACTACCTGGAGACGTTCCTCATTGCCGGGCCGCAGGCCGGCGTCGTGGACCATCTGGCACAGTCGGCTGATGCTCGCGCTCATCGCCTCCATGGGTCTAGCTTAGCTTCTACTACCTCCGTCCGGGTTTATTGGTCCCCATTGTAATCCATGTCAAATTTTGACCATAGATTTAACTAACAAAATGTTTACACATGTTACTAAAAATTATATCACTCAAAACTATGTTCAAATACGAATCCAAAAATATAATTTTTGTTGACATGCATCAACATTTTGTTAGTTAAATCTTTGGTCAAAATTTAGCACAAATTACAAAGGAGACTAATAAACTAGGACGGAGGTAGTAGTCAACTGATCGTGCGATTCGAGTGATCACTCTTGCCCTTGGTTAGCGTGTGTAGGTGCGTAGGATTTCGTACTACTCCTCGGCCCTATACTGCACCTGCCTTTGGTTGTATGATAGGTGGGCCAGTCACCCCCTGGGCCCACGTGTCATTCACCCAAAGGCAGTTGTCGTAAGTCAATGAAGTTGCGCCCCCCTCCATGCCGGTGCAGTATAGTCATCTCACCGAACCTCTAGTTGGGGCCAAACGAGAGAAGTTTGATGTTTACTGGTTTATTGGTCCCCTTTGCATTTTGTGCCAAGTTTTGACCTTTGACTTAACTAATAAAATGTTAATGCATGTAAATAAAAATGTTGTGTAAGTCACATTACGAAAACCAAATAATCCAAAAACACTTAGGCACGGTGCATTAACTCCCGCCTTGTTTCTTATTTCATGACATATCAACCAATGAGAGATGTGGGCCATGCATGCTTTCAATGACTTGAGACTACCAAACATGACATGCAGTGTTTAGTTCATTGCATGTAATCCTATTAAGACTCTAGTTAGCAAAAAAACACTAAGTTCTCTCGCCGATAGGAATAAAACACCATGTATTTATTTATAGAGGGAGTAGTACATTTTTTGTGACATGCATTACTAGATATTGCTAGTCAAATACTAAAATCCAGATGGACGTGGTAGTACTCCTAAATCTAGACGATGGTGCTACTAGTACTAGTAGTAGTACTACCAATGTAGTACTCCTAGGAGTACTAGCACTGTACTACCCGTTGGTCAAATTATTACGTGCTGCTCCTCACAGTGAAGTGACAAGACCCTGCGCCGGAGATGACACCTGAGTATAGGCGCCGTGTTCGGCATACCATAGTCAGCCTCACCATCTGCAGACACTATATCATCATGGCTGTAGAGCTAGCCTGCTTACAACTAGACCTGTTTGACATAATTTCCCGTGCGTAGATGCCCGTGCATTGCACGGAACACCAAGATTGGGGGTGGACGGCTCCGGCAGCGGCCATCGCGCCAGCTTTTTCCACGGCCTTCTAGATGTGGTAGGGAGGAGATAAGGCTGATTGTGAGAGACAAGGAGTTTTCTATAAATAGGGAACAAGTGCGGGCATCTTTTTGCAAAAATGGAGAAGCTTGGTTTGTATGGGTCAGATCTACATCCCACGGCTATTGGTGAAAGATGGGAGGCACAACATCATCACCAACTCAGGACCTATTTGATTCGCAGGATTTTGAAAACACAGGAATATGACACGGCAATATTACAAGTTTCAAACTGATATTACAAATGTTAGGAGTAATGTTGCACCTAGGAAGAGGGAATTACTAGGAAGTTTACGTAAGAACTTTTGTTACTTTAGGTGGATGTAGCGTTATCGTACAAACTAAAATCCACCGCCCAGACAAGTCACTAATGGGCAAATAATTTTTCGAGTCTCTGGCCACTTGATGTTTGAAAAACAAATTCAGCTTCTGCGGAGACTTTGTCATTTAGGCTTAGACGCTTGCGGTGATCAGCACGCCATTCATTGTTGTACCAGAGAAAGCCAAACCTCGTTACGTTGAGCACACTTGCCTCCAGAACAAAGAACCTGGCCAATTTAATCTCAGATGTGTTGCCTTGGTAGTCGATCAAATCAATTTCTGTAAGATGAAGATCAAGGCATTCGATGAGATTTTTATAGTGCAGCACATTTTTCACTTTCGGGTCTTTTTTTATCTGCAAAAGAAGAGAACATATTAGAGCAGTTGGCTGCATAAGATTGCCGTGTCATCAAGAGGTACCAATATCATTTGCTCATACGATAGGGTTGGCTGGCTAGTGATATTTTTTCACTCTCTCTCTCTCTCTCTCTTTCTATTTCCTCTCATTTAACTAGGAGCACGTGAAGAGATTGGGCATTTGTTGCCTTCCACTATGTGACCGATGCCATATTTCGCAAAAGTATGCCACATAATACGCATCGATGTCAAATCAAAAGATTTTGGCACCGCTCTCACGATGTGAAAGAGTTGGCACCGCTGTGCACACAGACCCACATGTATAAACAAATCAATCAAACCAACTACACCAGCCTCTCACTCTCCCAAACAAGTGTTTTTTATTGCCTTTGTCCTCTCTCTCTCCCATGCAGTGTCTTTTCATTGCGTGAGTTAATTTGGCACCGGAGCAAAGTAGGTGATCTAGATTGGGGCACCAGGTGAGAAATGGAGGGGCATCGATGTCAAATGCATCACAAGTGAATTTGGCACATGTTTTGGCCTACATAGCCCACTTTTGTACTCCCTCCGTCCCAAAATTCTTGTCTTAAATTTGTCTAAATATGGATGTATCTAGTTACATTTTAGTGTTAGATACATCCGTATCTAATCAAATGTAAGACAAGAATTTTGGGACGGAGGAAATACTACCTCGTATTTAGTATCAAATTTTAACCATAGGTTTACCTAAGAAAATGCCAATGCATGTCACTAAAAATTACACCATTTAAAATTATGTTCAAATACGAATCCAACGATATAGTTCTTAGTGACATGCATTAACATTTTGTCAGTTAAATCTATGGTCAAATTTTGATACTACAAAATTGGAAGAGTAAACCAGGAGGGAGGTAGTACTTGCCCTTAGGGTAACCATAGAGTTATTGGGGTAGTCTAAGTTACTTTCCACTATGACTAGCCTAGGCTACTATAGTAGTACAGCATAAAAATGATGCAGGTGATCACATGAGAAAAAATACTAAAAACATTTCTTTCAGTGCAGTGCGTAGATGTAGTTTTGAACACTATACTTGTCATCGTAATTTGGGAAAATTACGAAAAAATTGAGCTACGTTGTGATTACCGTTTACTAATAGGAAAGAAGTTTCACCTCGATGAGTAGCTTCTCCGTGCATGGAAAGCATGTATGGAATCCAACAACTTGATCCATATTGGGGCCGATAGATTTTTAGTGCTAAGATCTTCACTGTGCGCATGGACTGGGTCAAGCTTCTGGGAATCATTTTCTGGAAGACGGTCGTAAATACATCAAGAAGAAATTTAAAAATGTGAATTTCAAGAAGACGGAGAAGAAGATGAGTGTTGTACCTGAACGATTATGGATCCAATAAAGAGATCGGAGAATTTGGCAGACGAGTACACCAACGCTGTCAATTTCGGCGCGTCGATGACCCTGATTTTTGTTGGACCTTCTAGATCCGATACAAGGAATCTCTCAAGGAAAGGCGCATTCTCAATTACCATAACGTGGAACAGCTGGAGTGATCTCCTCCCAATTGATGTCTTGTTGCGGGGCCAGTAAGACACATAAATCCATCGGAGATTCGTCGAGGCGATGTGGAGGCTAATGAACCCGTGGATCTGCTCAAGACGAAGGTACTCGAGCGCAGTACAGCTGCGGAGCAGGTGCTCCATAGCCTTCTTCGAGATGACAACATCGAAGAGGTCGAGCTGCTTGAGTTGAGGGAGAAGAAGGGCGGGCGCGGCATTAATCTGGGGAAGATAGCAGGAGCTGAAGCTAGTGCGGCGCAGCGTTGGCGTGAGGCGGAGCGCGGACGGCGGCAGAGAGCGACATCGTCCAGCTTCAAAGCTGAGCTCCTCGAGCTGATCTAGGGCGGGGGATAAGAACCACTCGTCGAACTTGGGTTGCACCTTGCAGTTGGTACTGAACATGCGGATGTCAAGGCGTCTGGCTGGCCCAGGGTGCGATGAAAGGATCTTGGAGACTGCGGCCATGCGTTTGCAATCCCCGTCGCAGAGGCAGCTGTCGATGGTGAGGTTGAGGGGGCGCAGCGCCAGAGGGGGCGCCACCACCGGGAGAGCGGGGCGGTCCGCACGGCAGATTTGGTGGGGAGGAGGCCAATGATGACGAGCAGCATGTTGTCGGGGAGGCAGCTGATGAAGTCCAGGCTTGCCGGATGCGGTTTTGGCTCGAGCGGCCTCCGCTTGTTGGCTGCCTCACCGTCCATCTCAACCGGCAGCGACGCCGGTGTACATGTGTGCTGGTGTGTGTTGTGTGCTGGGTGTGCGCGAGTGCGTCCTTCTGTGCATGCCGTCACGCAGTGGTGAATTGTGCGCGAGTGCGTCCTTCGCGCGCAAGAAGTTTGTCCTCAATGCGCCCTCAATTTACTAGCGTGCGGGGTGCTACCCCGAGTGGTTTCAACTTTGTTTCCTTCACCGCGTGTCAGATGGGCCTCTAGTTTACTTATTTTCACCCACTGCCACATGGGCCAGCACACCAAGATACAGAACACGAGCTTACAATGCAGCATGTGGATTGGTTGACCGGTCAACTAAACAATATACGGAGCTATACGCTGACACAGTGAGCGTATAATCTATCGGTATAGAGAGTTCGAGTGAGAGGGGAGGCCCGTGAGAGATAGCAGAGAGAGAGATAAAGAGCTACTCCCTCAGTTCGATAATGTAGTTACAACATTTTTTAAAGTCAAACTTTTGAAACTTTGACCAAGTTTATAAACAAATTACTTATATCTGCAATACCAAAGATAAATGATAGTATGAAGTAAGTACATGTTGTGATGAATCTAATGATTGTTCCAGATGTAAATGTTTTTCTCCACATATACCTGGTCAAACTTTTCTGAGGTTTGACTTTTCAAAACATCCATATGCTTATGGACATGACAGAGTCCCTAACGAGAGAGAGAGAGAGAGAGAGAGAGTGAAAAAAGTGTGTGTGCGTGTGTGAAAGAGACATGGACAACACACGATAAAAGTGGAGATAAAGCGTGCGTGTCTTATGCAAACATATCGCACATGCATCTTCGACAACGGAGGCAAGGTGAGGAGATAGTGTGTGGTTGTTTGGAACCGAGAGAGGAAGACCCCTAGCACGTGGCCAAGAGGGGTCTGACAAACAAGGGAGAGAGGTCGAGAGAGACGTACGGAGAAAATGCAGACATGGGGAGGAGAGAGTATGTGTTTGTCATAGAGAGATCCCTTGGAGATCGTGATGGGACTACATGGGTGGGAGAACGAGTGACAAGGTGTGTGTGCGATAGAAGATGCCCTGAGAGATATCGAGATAGACGTATGGATGGAAGGAGACAATACGTGTGTTCCTGATGGCTAGTAAGAGATAATCATACTTAGCAGGGGGGAGTGCTTGCGCCTATGGCCCTGTTTGGATACTCTAACTCAGTTAGAGGTTAGAGTTAGATTCTAACCCTGAACTAACCCTGAACTAACTCTAAGTAAAGAGGTGTTTGGATGACAGGGTTAGATGGAGCGCGGATACGGCGAGGCACCTTCACGGGCGGTGCGAGAGGGAGGGAGGGAGAGGACGGAAAGCATCGAGGAAGTGGGGAGGGATCTGCTGTGGGGAGAGCGAGAGAAAAAAGTGTTTATTAGTGGTCCCGAGAAGAACTAACCCAAATAAGCACCTCTTGGATGGGTTAGTTTTTTTGGATGGGTTAGATGCATCTAACATAAACTAATCCTCCTGTTTGGATCTTTTTGGGTTAGTTGACTCCAAACTAACCCAAACTAACTCTAACGCATGGATCCAAACAGAGCCTATGATGGAGTGAGGGATTATGGTACTTAGGGGGGTGCGTGTCACATGGAGAGAGAACAAGGGCGGAGAGTGTTGGATGGGTCTATATGTATAGCGCAAGCGAGACAAGTGTATGTGTGAACCAGGGAGATATAAGGCCAGTTTGGCTTGCATCGTGACAATCTTTTGCGTGGCCTGGGGTTGTGGTTGGATTTCATGCACGCTTGTTTGGTTGCTACCCTGTGAAAAAAAAGCCCGCCTGGGCTGGGTTCCCTTGCACTTCAATTAGCCTGGCTGAACTCCAGACACTGCAAGTAGCCTGGCCCAAGCAACCGATTTTGAACGCCCGGCCGTGCCTGGTCGTGCGGCCACGAGGCTAACAGCAACATGGATGGATATTAGCATTAAATAATTGATGCATGAATTGATTGATGGGACATTGATGCTTTGTCTGGCCCAGGCATGAACCAAACACTTCAGCACCACACAATCCTGGCCAGGCAGAAATATTTTACATCTCACGTCCACACCAGGCAGTACTGGCCATCAAGGCATGAGGGTCAGGTCACGAACCAAACTGACCAATAAACTTTGAGAGAGATTGAGGAGCCCCGATAAGGCTGAGTGGTGTGTCAGATAGCTGAGAGGGGGAAAGAGATATTCCATCCGCTCGATAATGCAGTGCATGTAAATTTTTTAGAAGTCAAACTTTGGAAACTTTGATCAGGTTTACGCAAATGTTATTTATATCTACAATACCAAAGATACATCATACAAAACTACATCTCATGGTGAATCTAATGGTATATGTTTGCCGTACTAGATGTAATTCTTTTTCTCCACGTACATGGTCAAACTTTGCGATGTTTGACTTTTCGATAAATCTATGTGCTATGGACGGAGGTGAGTGCCTCAGTCGAGACAGATCAAGTGCGTGTGAAGGAGAATGAGTAAGTGTGCAAAAAGAGTATGTGTGTGAAATAGAAAGTGGCAACAAATGATAAATTAGAGAGAGTGTGTGTTTTTTCATTTCTTATGCGAACATATCACGCATGCATCTCCGAGATGGAAAAGCGAGGCGAGGAGATACACGAAGATAGCTAGTGTGTGATTGTTTGCAACGGAGAGAGACATCCCTGTAGCACATGTCCAATAGAGGTCTGGCCAACAAGGAAAAAAGGTTGAGAGGGACACATGGATGGCATGGACGCATGGGGAGGGAGAGAGGGTGTGTTTGTGATAGTGAGATCCCCTCGAGATCGTGAGGGGGCTATATGGGTGGGAGATCGAGGGAGTGTGTGTGCGATAGAAAGATGCCCCGAGATAAATCGAGATAGACCATGCACATGTTTGTGATGGAGACTAAGATTAGCTAGTCATATACATATAGGGGGGACTGCGTGTGTGTCACACCCTAGCTAGTTCATGCATTAGAGTGTTGCATCATGTTTATTCTTTTATCAGAAACTTGAAATGGGGATGACAGAACCCCCAGCCCCCTCTGAAACAACTAGGGTTTACTAAAAATAATTTCAATGAACCTGAAATGCCCTTCTAAAATGTCCATCATTTTTGTTTAGGTTCAGAACCTCTACCAAAATTGATGCACAGGTTTCTAGGTCATCCTAAGGTCTTTGAATTAACTCATAAGTATTTGGAATTTGGGCATTTAAATTATATAAAATATTTTGAATGCTCAAATATTCCCAAACTAAAATGTTCCTTGCTGGAAATATTCCAACTAAGGACCAGGTGCAGTTTGGTGATTTTAGGAGTTGTCTAGGTATTTTTAATAAGTTCACAAACTTACAGAATAAATAGAAAAACAGAATAATAGGGGAAAGACTTACCTGGCGCCTACTAACCGGCCCACCTGCCGGCCCAGCCCAGCTGCCGCGCCAGCGAGCTGCTTGGCTCGGCCAGGCAGGCAGGCAGGTGCTCGGCGGCGAGCACCGCATGGGTGCCACGCACCTGGTCGCCGCATCGCCGCTCCCCTCGTCCAGCTGATGACGGGGATCGCTTCCCTCTCTCCCCCGAACCCCCCAAACATCTCCTCTCCTCCCCAGCTCCTCCCCCTCGCGCTCCCCAGCCATGGCCGACGCCACCGCCGCCGCCCCATCGCCTTAGCCGCGCTCCCCGCCGTCCGTGCTCCGTCTCGCCGTGTCTAGGAGCTCCGCCGCCATCCTCTTCATCGAGCTAGCCGAGCCCCGCGTGCTCGTGTGGCACGAGTCCATCGCACCGACTTCGCCCGAGTCCGCCGTCGCCGGAGATCCCCTTCAACGCCGTCGCCACATCAGTCCGTCCCCGACCCCGCCGGTTGCCTCCACGAGTGCCCTATGAGCCTAGCTACCTTCCCTTCCCTTCCTCTCTCGCCCCCGAGCTGTGTAGCAACCGCACGAGGATCACCCGCATGCACTGCCACGGAGATCGTCGCCGACGTGCTCCCGGCCATCCTCCGGTCACCTCTCGGTGTCCATCGCACTCACCACGTCGCGTAGGGTCTAGCCATACACTCCCCGCACCTCACCGCAGACCCTAGCCCCGAGTTCGCCTCCACCCGAACTCCGGCGGCCGCCTAGGTCGTCGCCGGCGCCGATTTCGGCCACCCCGACCCCAACTAACTCCACCAAGAGCTGCGGTTTGTCCCCAGCTCCACTTAGATGCCTTCCGCGACCCATTTGGTGGCCGAAACGGCCAAAATCACTTCCGCCGCCGCGTCGGGCTCGCCGGTGGCTAGACGCCGGCGTGTTTGACTTTGACCTTGACCAGGGTGGGCCCAGTTTGACCCCCCTAAGCCTATGACAAGTGGGGCCCCTTCTGCTAATTAACCCAGATTAGTTTAAACTAAATTAAGTTAGTTTAATTAACTACTAACATGCGGGACCCACTGGTCAGTTTGACCTAGACCAGCCTGTTGACTTGCTGAGGTCAGCATGACATCATGCTGACGCAGTAATCCTTTTCTGGAATTAAAATAAATCTAAAATGATTTATAAATTTCAGAAAATAGCCCATACTTCAAAAAATCATAGTAAATCAACCATAGCTCTAAATGCGAAGTTTTATATATGAAAAATGATTAGAAAAATCCAACCTATCCATCTGTACTGGTTTCATGCATGTTTAAGCAAGCTAACCTGATGTTTAGGGCAGAACTAGTTAAAGCACTTATAAGGGCCATGTATGAGTTTGAAACTTGAATCTTTGATTCAAAATGGTTCAAACCCATCTGGTTTTAGTTGCATTAGCCGAACACACTCATATTTCCATGTTTCATGCATGCATTATATTGTTGCATATTGTTTGGTAATGTTGTGTATCGGTGCTCTTTGCGGCAGGTTCTGCCTCCGAGGAGTACCACGATTACCCTAACGAAGAATCATATCCGTGCATCGAACCATCAGGCAAGCAACCAACCATTTGATCATATCGATACAATCACATGTTCTCGCTCTTGCTCTCTTTTACTACATTAAGACAACACATTTCAAACTACGGTGTGCTACGGTAGTTGAACCCATTTCCTCTGCATGACCTGTCATTGCCACAGTAACTAGATGAAACCCACTAGCATGTGTAGGAGTTGATTGAGCCATATGTGTGTGATGTTCCTACCTTGCTATGCCTGCTATGCTTAGAGTCGTGTCAGGTCTGGTTCATCTGGGTGATGGGCTAGAGTGAAATGATCGTGCCGGTAATGAGAGTGATGTGGTGAACACATTTTGGTAAAGGTATCGATGAGAGGCCATGTAGGAGTACATGGTGGGTTGTTTCATTGAAGTCGTCCTTAAGCACTGAGATCTGTATGTGTGATTTAAGAATGAGCTACTACAATGCATTGGGCCCGAAACCAATGGACCCTCTCGGCTTCTTATTCACCCTAGTCCTCTGTCCAGGAGTTGCAAGTAGTTTCTGGTGTTTGTAGCCTACTAGAGGCCGTGGACAGCGCTGACCGTAGGGGTGGGCTGTGATGCAGTAGGTACGTGGCCGGGTGTACCGAATACCCGTTAGGTATCTCGGGAACCCTGTACACATCGTTCGGGGCCGTATGGGAAACCTCGGTCGGACTCCCTGCGGATGGAACCTGGATAGGCGATAAACCTGGACTAGAGACTTAGGTGTTTAGGTAGGTCGTGGCCGACACCCACGTTGGGCTTCCGTTTGAAGGTTGCCGAGTACATGTCGTGTAAACGGCGGTAAGTGGTGAGAGCGTGTGTGAAGAAGTACACCCCTGCAGGGTTAACATAATCTATTCGAATAGCCGCGTCCGCGGTAAAGGACTACTTGGTTGCCTATACAGTTCATAGACAAGTAAATGGATACTACTAAAAATCTCAAGATAAGCGTGAGTGCCGAGGATGGCTCTTTCGTAGGATGACGGAGGTGGATCCTCGGTGGTGTATTGAAGTGGTGTGTAGTGGACTCGTGTGCGCAAAACCATTTCAAGTTGGTGTGTCGTAGGATAGCTTAGCCAAGAGTCAAAGCTGGCTTGCTGCAATAACCCCACCAACCCTTATTGATAATGTGCATGTATGTAGGATCTGATGTAAGTCTTGCTGAGTACCTTTGTACTCATGTTGCTTTAATTTACATTTTTCAGAAGACGCTGCAACCCCTTCTGATGGGTTCTTCGTAGACGTTGACATCGATGAGTAGACTGAGGCCAGGTGGTGATCCTGAGCTTGTGAAGGACCACGTAGTATAGCCAGGCTTCCAAGCCTCTTTTATTTTACTAGTTGTCTGTACTCAGACAAGTTACTTCCGCTGTTAGCTTGTATGTCTGTATGACTTGAATGCTGGGTCGTGTGACCCGTACTTGTGTGTATGATATGTAAGGCTCTCTGAGCCTTAAATAAAGTACTTGTGTTGTAGAGTCATGTTGTGATGCCTTGTTGTATTTGCACATATCGAGCATATTGTGTGTATGATTGAAATGCTTGGTATGTGTGGGACCTTACTATCTAGTTGTTTATTCTTAGTAGCCTCTCTTACCGGGAAATGTCTCCTAGTGTCTCCACTGAGCCTTGGTAGCTTGCTACTACTCCGGAACACTTAGGCTGGCCGGCATGTGTCCTTCTTCGTTCCTGTGTCTGTCCCTTCGGGGAAATGTCACACGATGGATATCGGAGTCCTGTTAGCCCGCTACAGCCCGGTTTACCGGAGTCCTACTAGCCCAGTGCTACAGCTCGGATTCACTTGCTGATGACCGACACGTTCGATGCTGGGTCATGGATGCCTGTCCCTGTAAGTCTGTGCCACTTTGGGTTTACGACTAGCCATGTCAGCCCGGGCTCTTTACCATATGGATGCTAGCGACACTATCATATACGTGTGCCAAAAGACGCAAATGGTCCCGGGCAAAGGTAAGACGACACCCGTGGGAATATCGTGCGTGAGGCCGCAAAGTGATATGAGGTGTTACATGCTAGGTCGATGTGGCATCGAGTTAGGGTCCTGACAGCATTGGCATCAGAGCCGGACTGCCTGTAGGTTCTCCAAGCCAAACTGGTCGATGTTGAGTCTAGAAATTCTTTAGTTATATATAGGGGAATTGTCTGTGGGATGGAACGTAAGGCTCTTTTACTCCTTTATCTCATAACATTCTGATCTGAGTTAGTCTATTCTTCTACTGGGGGTTAAGGACTAGGATCCCTCCTCTCTATCAGGTTCACGCGTTACTAATCAGTAGTACCTTATAGGTTTGATGGTTACAAGCCTAGTCCAGTGCTACTACCCCATTATGCTGCTAAAATGTACCCAGAACCTTGATATGATGTTGTTGAGTGTCTATGCAATTCTTTGTCAAATGCCTCAAAATCCTTTTGAGCATTTACAACCGTTATGCTGTCCAATTTCTGCTAGGAATCTTAATGTCTTGTGTTATCTTGTTCCAGATGGCGACCCATCCTCAGAATCAAGTGGTTTGTTTGACTCGATGTCTAGATGTACCCGGCCATACTGCTATGTTGGTTAGGGCAATGACTGAGGCTGGATACCGTTGGTATCCTGAGTACACGGTCGAAGAGCAATTCCGAGACTTTAATCAAAGTCAATATCTTTGCACTGTCAGGATATTTCCATCTTATCCTGGATCTACCGAGCCCCTTCACTGCTCCTATGGACTCGGGGTTACTATTGAGATGGCTATGCAGGATGCTGCCTACTCTATGATGACCATCATGCGAGTCAGGACTGGCCTATTTCGGGACTCTGACTTCCAGTATATGCCAGCATCACTTCCGGGAGCACAGGGGTATCTCCAGGCTATCTATGCTGACTCCACTCAGGAGGATTCACGGACCCGCACCACTGCACAGTTGCTTGAAGACAAGGACCGTGAAAATCGGGCCTTGAGACTAGAGCTTTTCAATACCCATGCTGATCATTGGGCCACTTTGACTCGGTTTGCACCGGCTGTGCAAGCTGGATATATGGACATGTGAGATCTCTATCCTGTGAGATCTGCTCTGCCAAACGTGATGGATTGGCGTGATGTAGGAGGCATCACCCCACCTCGTGGTCCCTGCAGGCCACCGATTATTGGCCCAAGACCTCATCCTAGCCCCTATGGTCCACAAGCTCCGCGGGACCGACTGTTTCCGGATGATCACATTGAGCTTCCAGGCTATGGAGGTGACTTCTATGAGGACTACTACGGAGCCGTCTGAGTTAGTAGTAGTTTACTAGTATCGTACTAGCTGTATCGTCCACCGTCCTGCGTGACTCGTGGGATATGACTTAGCTTGTACCGCTTTCCGGAGGTGTAGAAAAATAATGTATAGGAGCTCGGAGTGCCTCCGACGAGATGTAATCCTCCTTTCACCATAATAGTACTTTGTTTGGTTCTGTACTAAACCCTGTATGGTGTGTATGACGATGGAATAAAAGAAGCAGTTTATGTATCTACCATGTCATACGGATGATCATCTTACATTCCAAGTTATCCGTTACATTCTACATTTCTATGTCAAATCCTATCATCCTGGACTAAACCATTGTTTTGTTTTCCTAGGATGGTTAACACCCGCACCAACCCTGCTCCCCCAGAGCAGGCCGAAGGCAGCAGAGTCGGGGGAACAAACCTGCCTCATCCTCCCTCTCTGGCCGAAGTTATGCTGGAAGCCGAGAGAAACAAGCGGGAGACTAACCGTTTGTTGGAGCGCATCGAGCAAAACACAGCACACCATCAGAGAAATAACTTGGTGTCACTCAGTGATTTCATCAAGTTACATCCACCCACCTTCCACCACTCCGTCGAGCCTCTCGACGCCGATGACTGGCTTCGCAGTATTACTCACAAACTGCATTCTGCGTTAGTAGCTGAGGCTGATAAGGTCACCTTTGCTGCATACCATCTTGAAGGCCCCGCCAGTCTATGGTGGGAGTACTATGGAGCTATGCACCCAGCGGGCCATGTCACTACTTGGGCTGAATTCAGCGAGGCTTTCCGTGAACATCACATTCCGGAGGGTCTCATGGACCGTAAACGTGAGGAGTTCTGCAGTTTCACTCAAGGCCGACTCTCTGTGGATGCTTACAGCAGGGAGTTCGGTAACCTTGCACGATATGCAACTGAGGAAGTTTCACTGATGCCTAGAAGCAAGCAAGTTTCCGCAAGGGACTTAGTCCTGAGCTTCGCCGCGACCTCCGTCTGCATGAGTGCACATCTTTTCAGAAGCTTGTTAACAAAGCCATCAGTGCTGAGTCTGGTCAGACTGATTATGGAGCAACACGCAAGCATGGCCGTGACATGGGTTCCTCATCCGGTGCTGGTCCACAGAAGCGCCGCGTGTGGGTGCCTAACACTGCCCTGCCACCCAGGTTCACACCGAGGCCATCCTTCCAGGCGCCTCGCCCCACTCAACAGTTTGCACCAACCAAGCCCTATGGTGGTCCAACCAACAGTGCTCCTCCATGTACTAGCTCTGTGACTTGCTTTAAGTGTGGGGAATCGGGCCACTATCTGCGCGAGTGCCCCCAGACCAACCCCAACCAATCTGCAAAAGCTGTTGGCCGTGGCAAGCCGACAGGAAAAGTGTTCTATGCCAAGCCGGCCACCGCTGCACGTGGCCATGTCAACTGTATCTCTGGTGAAGAAGCTCAAGAGGATCCCAACATCGTTCTCGGTACGCTCCTTGTTAATTGCCACCCGGCATCTGTTCTTTTCGATACTGGAGCATCTCATTCTTACATATCCGAAAATTATGCTCGTTTGCATAACACCGCATTTTGTGACATGCCGTCCACTATGGAAATTTCTACTCCTGGTTCTAGACGGCAAACCTCTAGAGTAAGCCATGGAAATGAAATTCAAGTCGACAGACTCGTTTTTCTCGCATCTTTGATAGCCCTCAAATCTTCGGATATTAATATCATCTTGGGCATGGACTGGATGTCAGTCCATCATGCCAAAATTGATTGTTTCTCTAGGACTGTTCAACTCACACATCCTTCGGGAAAGATAGTCAATGTCTTAAGCCGAGTAGCCAAGCGACAGCTATATTCTCTTAACGCCAGCCCCTTGCTAGACCTCGAAGACGTTCCGGTAGTCCGTGACTTCCCAGATGTCTTCCCAGAGGAATTGCCAGGTGTTCCACCTGACAGAGATGTTGAGTTCGTAATAGATCTCATCCCAGGAACTGTCCCGATTGCTAGAAGACCCTATAAGATGGCACCACTAGAACTAGCCGAACTTAAGAAACAACTCGATGAGTCCTTGAAAAAGGGTTTGATCCGACCTAGTTCGTCTCCATGGGCTTGCCCAGTCCTCTTCGTCAAGAAGAAGGATGGTACGGACCAGATGGTTGTAGATTATCGGCCAGTCAACCTGGTCACAATCAAGAACAAGTATCCGCTCCCCAGGATCAACGGCCTGTATGATCAGCTCGCTGGATCCTCAGTCTTCTCTAAAATGGATTTGAGGCTGGGCTACCATCGAATCAAAATCAGGAACGAGGACATTCCTAAAACGGCTTTTGTTACTCGCTATGGCCAATACGAGTACACCGTCATGTCCTTCGGTTTAACCAACGCTCCAGCCACCTTTTCACGGTTAATGAACTCAATCTTCATGGAGTATTTGGATAAATTCGTCGTGGTCTACCTCGATGATATACTCATCTACTCCAAGAACGAGGAAGAACATGCCGAACATCTAAGGCTAGTGTTGATGAAACTTCGAGAGCATCGCCTTTATGCCAAGTTCTCCAAATGCGAATTTTGGTTGCCTGAAGTGACCTATCTAGGGCATGTAATTTCCGGTAAAGGTATTGCTGTTAACCCCGAGTGAGTTCAAGCCGTCCTTAATTGGACTCCACCTGAATCGGTCAAGCAAGTTCGGAGTTTCCTTGGCTTAGCGAGCTATTGTCGCCGCTTTGTTGAGAACTTCTCCAAAGTTGCCAAACCTCTAACTGAACTCCTCAAGAAAGATAACAAGTTCGAGTGGACCCCACAATGTGAGCAAAGCTTTCAGGAACTGAAAAGGCGCCTGACATCTGCTCCCGTATTGGTACCACCAGATTTCTCTAAGGACTTTGTTATCTATTGCGACGCCTCGCGATAAGGACTAGGTTGCAGTCTCATGCAGGATCGTCACGTAATTGCTTATGCTTCACGGCAATTGCACCCACATGAGGAGAATTATCCTACTCATGATCTAGAGCTTGCAGCTGTAGTCTATGCACTTAAAACCTGGCGACATTACCTCCTCGGTAATCGTTGCGAAATCTTCACTGATCACCAAAGTTTGAAGCACATCTTCACCCAACCGGATTTGAATCTCAGGCAAAGACGTTGGGTTGAGTTGATCACAGATTTTGACTTAGGAATAACTTACACCCCAGGAAAGGCCAACGTCATGGCTGATGCGCTAAGTCGTAAATCTTATTGTAACAATCTAATGTTACAACAAAGTCAACCGCTTCTCCATGAGGAATTTCGGAAGCTTAACCTTCACATTGTTCCTCAAGGATTCCTTTCCACCTTGGTGGCGAAACCTACCCTTACAGATCAGATCATCAAAGCGCAGAAGGTAGATCCGAGAATTTCCCGCATCAAGAGAAACATCAAGAAGGGAGTTGTGAATTGTTTCTCCATTGATGATCAAGGAGTCGTATACTTCGGGAATCGTCTAGTGGTTCCCAAGGTGCGGAACCTGAGGCGATTGATCCTTAAGGAAGCTCATGAATCTCCTCTCACCATTCATCCCGGTAGCACTAAGATGTATCAAGACCTACGCCAGAGGTTCTGGTGGACTAGGATGAAGAGAGAAATTGCTCAGTATATTGCTAGTTGCGACGTCTGTCGTCGTGTAAAAGCAGAGCATCAACGGCCTGCTGGCACCCTTCAACCCTTAGCTATTCCTGAATGGAAATGAGACAAAATTGGTATGGACTTCATCACCGGTTTTCCCAGGACCAAGAGAGGGAATAATGCTATCTTCGTCATTGTCGATTGTCTTTCCAAAGTAGCCCATTTCTTACCTGTTCGCGAGAGTATAACCGCTAGTCAATTAGCAGAATTGTACATCTCCCAAATAGTGTCTCTCCATGGTGTTCCACTGGAAATTAACTCGGATCGAGGAAGTCTCTTCACCTCTCGATTTTGGGAAAGTTTCCAAAATGCTATGGGAACCCGCCTTTCCTTTAGCACTGCCTTTCACCCTCAATCAAGTGGTCAAGTAGAACGTGTCAACCAGATTCTAGAAGACATGCTTCGAGCTTCTGTTATCTCATTCGGAATGGATTGGGAGGAATGCCTTCCATTTGCTGAATTTGCTTATAACAACAGCTATCAATCTAGCTTGGGTAAAGCCCCTTTTGAAGTTCTCTATGGACGAAGGTGTCGAATGCCTCTTAACTGGTCAGAAACCGGGGAAAGACAATTCTTTGGCCCGGACATGATCCAGGAAGCAGAAGAGCAAGTTCGCATTGTTCGTGAAAAGTTGAAAACAGCCCAATCTCGTCAAAAGAGTCAATACAACCGAAAACATAAGGCTATGACTTTTGAGGTTGACGAGAAGGCTTACCTTCGGGTTACTCCTCTGAAGGGAACCCATCGCTTCGGTATCAAGGGCAAATTGGCTCCTCGTTACATTGGACCTTTTCGCATTCTCGCTAAACGAGGGGAAGTTGCCTACCAATTGGAACTACCTCCGCATCTCTCCAGAGTCCACGACGTCTTCCACGTTTCTCAACTCAGGCATTGCTTCTCGGATCCTATCCGTGGAGTGGACCACGAAACGCTTGATCTTCAAGATAACCTCACGTATCGAGAGTACCCCATTCGTATCCTCGATCAAGCCGAGCGTACCACTCGACGTCATAATATCAAGTTTCTCAAGGTTCAATGGTCGCACCATTCTGAGAAGGAAGCAACCTTGGAAAGGGAGGATCTTCTTCGACTTGAGTACCCCGCCTTCTTTTCCGGAGGAACCTACTCGGGACGAGATTCTTTTGAGTGGGGGTGAGTTGTCACACCCAAGCTAGTTCATGCATTAGAGTGTTGCATCATGTTTATTCTTTTATCAGAAACTTGAAATGGGGATGACAGAACCCCCAGCCCCCTCTGAAACAACTAGGGTTTACTAAAAATAATTTCAATGAACCTGAAATGCCCTTCTAAAATGTCCATCATTTTTGTTTAGGTTCAGAACCTCTACCAAAAGTGATGCACAGTTTTCTAGGTCATCCTAAGGTCTTTGAATTAACTCATAAGTATTTGGAGTTTGGGCATTTAAATTATATAAAATATTTTGAATGCTCAAATATTCCCAAACTAAAATGTTCCTTGCTGGAAATATTCCAACTAAGGACCAGGTGCAGTTTGGTGATTTTAGGAGTTGTCTAGGTATTTTTAATAAGTTCACAAACTTACAGAATAAATAAAAAACAGAATAATAGGGGAAAGACTTACCTGGCGCCTACTAACCGGCCTACCTGCCGGCCCAGCCCAGCTACCGCGCCAGCGAGCTGCTTGGCTCGGCCAGGCAGGCAGGCAGGTGCTCGGCGGCGAGCACCGCATGGGTGCCACGCACCTGGTCGCCGCCTCGCCGCTCCCCTCGTCCAGCTGATGACGGGGATCGCTTCCCCTCTCTCCCCCGAACCCCCCAGACATCTCCTCTCCTCCCCAGCTCCTCCCCCTCGCGCTCCCCAGCCATGGCCGACGCCACCGCCGCCGCCCCATCGCCTTAGTCGCGCTCCCCGCCGTCCGTGCTACGTCTCACCGTGTCTAGGAGCTCCGCCGCCATCCTCTTCGTCGAGCTAGCCGAGCCCCGCGTGCTCGTGTGGCTCGAGTCCACCGCACCGACTTCGCCCGAGTCCGCCGTCGCCGGAGATCCCCTTCAACACCGTCGCCGCATCAGTCCGTCCCCGACCCCGCCGGTTGCCTCCACGAGTGCCTTGTGAGCCTAGCTACCTCCCCTTCCCTTCCTCTCTCGCCCCCGAGCTGTGTAGAAACCGCACGAGGATCACCCGCATGCACCGCCGCGGAGATCGTCGCCGACGTGCTCCCGGCCATCCTCCGGTCACCTCTCTGTGTCCATCGCACTCACCACGTCGCGCAGGGTCTAGCCATACACTCCCCGCACATCACCGCACACCCTAGCCCCGAGTTCGCCTCCACCCAAACTCCGGCGGCCGCCTAGGTCGTCGCCGGCGCCAATTCCGGCCACCCCGACCCCAACTAACTCCACCAAGAGCTGCGGTTTGTCCCCAGCTCCACTTAGATGCCTTCCGCGATCCATTTGGTGGCCGAAACGGCCAAAAACACTTCCGCCGCCGCGTCAGGCTCGCCGGCGGCTAGACGCCGGCGTGTTTGACTTTAACCTTGACCAGGGTGGGCCCAGTTTGACCCCCCCTGAGCCTATGACAAGTGGGGCCCCTTCTGCTAATTAACCCAGATTAGTTTAAACTAAATTAAGTTAGTTTAATTAACTACTGACATGCAGGACCCACTGGTTAGTTTGACCTGGACCAGTCTGTTGACTTGCTAAGGTCAGCATGACATCATGCTGACGCAGTAATCCTTTTCTGGAATTAAAATAAATCTAAAATGATTTATAAATTTCAGAAAATAGCCCATACTTCAAAAAATCATAGTAAATCAACCATAGCTCCAAATGCAAAGTTTTATATATGAAAAATGATAAGAAAAATCCAATCTATCCATCTGTACTGGTTTCATGCATGTTTAAGCAGGCTAACCTGATGTTTAGGGCAGAACTAGTTAAAGCACTTATAAGGGCCATGTATGAGTTTGAAACTTGAATCTTTGATTCAAAATGGTTCAAACCCATCTGGTTTTAGTTGCATTAGCCCAACACACTCATATTGCCATGTTTCATGCATGCATCATATTGTTGCATATTGTTTGGTAATGTTGTGTATCGGTGCTCTTTGCGGCAGGTTCTGCCTTCGAGGAGTACCACGATTACCCTAACGAAGAATCATATCCGTGCATCGAACCATCAGGCAAGCAACCAACCATTTGATCATATCGATACAATCCCATGTTCTCGCTCCTGCTCTCTTTTACTGCATTAAGACAACGTGTTTCAAACTGCTGTGTGCTATGGTAGTTGAACCCATTTCCTCTGCATGACCTGTCATTGCCACAGTAACTAGATGAAACCCACTAGCATGTGTAGGAGTTTATTGAGCCATATGTGTGTGATGTTCCTACCTTGCTATGCCTGCTATGCTTAGAGTCGTGTCAGGTCTGGTTCATCTGGGTGATGGGCTAGAGTGAAATGATCGTGCCGGTAATGAGAGTGATGTGGTGAACACGTTTTGGTAAAGGTATCGATGAGAGGCCATGTAGGAGTACATGGTGGGTTGTTTCATTGAAGCCGTCCTTAAGCACTGAGATCTATATGTGTGATTTAAGAATCAGCTACTACCATGCAATTGGCCCGAAACCAATGGACCCTCTCGGCTTCTTATTCACCCTAGTCCTCTGTCCAGGAGTTGCAAGTAGTTTCTGGTGTTTGTAGCCTACTGGAGGCCGTGGACAGCGCTGACCGTAGGGGTGGGCTGTGATGCGGTAGGTACGTGGCCGGGTGTACCGAATACCTGTTAGGTATCTCGGGAACCCTATACACATCATTCGGGGCCGTATGGGAAACCTCGGCCGGACTCCTTGTGGATGGAACCTGGATAGGCGATAAACCAGGACTAGAGACTTAGGTGTTTAGGTAGGTCGTGGCCGACACCCACGTTGGGCTTCCGTTTGAAGGTTGCCGAGTACATGTCGTGTAAACGGCGGTAAGTGGTGAGAGCGTGTGTGAAGAAGTACACCCCTGCAGGGTTAACATAATCTATTCGAATAGCCGCGTCCGCGGTAAAGGACTACTTGGTTGCCTATACAGTTCATAGACAAGTAAATGGATACTACTAAAAATCTCAAGATAAGCGTGAGTGCCGAGGATGGCTCTTTCGTAGGATGACGGAGGTGGATCCTTGGTGGTGTATTGAAGTGGTGAGTAGTGGACTCGTGTGCGCAAAACCATTTCAAGTTGGTGTATCGTAGGATAGCTTAGCCAAGAGTCAAAGCTGGCTTGCTGCAATAACCCCACCAACCCTTATTGATAATGTGCATGTATGTAGGATCTGATGTAAGTCTTGCTGAGTACCTTTGTACTCATGTTGCTTTAATTTACATTTTTCAGAAGACGCTGCAACCCCTTCTGATGGGTTCTTCGTAGACGTTGACATCGATGAGTAGACTGAGGCCAGGTGGTGATCCTGAGCTTGTGAAGGACCACGTAGTATAGCCAGGCTTCCAAGCCTCTTTTATTTTACTAGTTGTCTGTACTCAGACAAGTTACTTCCGCTGTTGGCTTGTATGTCTGTATGACTTGAATGCTGGGTCGTGTGACCCGTACTTGTGTGTATGATATGTAAGGCTCTTTGAGCCTTAAATAAAGTACTTGTGTTGTAGAGTCATGTTGTGATGCCTTGTTGTATTTGCACATATCGAGCATATTGTGTGTATGATTGAAATGCTTGGTATGTGTGGGATCTGACTGTCTAGTTGTTTATTCTTAGTAGCCTCTCTTACCGGGAAATGTCTCCTAGTGTCTCCACTGAGCCTTGGTAGCTTGCTACTGCTCCGGAACACTTAGGCTGGCCGGCATGTGTCCTTCTTCGTTCCTGTGTCTGTCCCTTCGGGGAAATGTCACGTGATGGATACCGGAGTCCTGTTAGCCCGCTACAGCTCGGTTTACTGGAGTCTTGCTAGCCCAGTGCTACAGCCCGGATTCACTTGCTGATGACCGACACGTTCGATGCTGGGTCATGGATGCCTGTCCCTATAAGTCTGTGCCATTTGGGTTTACGACTAGCCATGTGAGCCCGGGCTCTTTACCATATGGATGCTAGTCATACTATCATATACATGTGCCAAAAGACGCAAATGGTCCCGGGCAAAGGTAAGACGACACCCGTGGGAATACCATGCGTGAGGCCGCAAACTGATATGAGGTGTTACATGCTAGGTCGATGTGGCATCGAGTTGGGGTCCTGACAGTGTGCCTACAATTGAGTGAGAGACCATCATACTTGGCTAGCTGGGCATGAGATTGTGTGTGTGTGTGTGTGAGAGATGGAGAGAGAACGATGGAGAGAGATAGAGTTTTAGATGGGCCTATCGAGTGCGAGTGAGATATGCATGTGTATGTGTGACCCGGGTGGATGGAGAGTTTGGGAGAGGGGGGAAGAGCTCCGAGACGACATAGTGGTGCGTGAGAGAGTTACGGGCAAAGAGCCAAGGAATTTTTGTGCGTACGATGAGTGCACCCAAGATATCTAGCTTGGACTAGCTAGAGTATCATACATAGTGTGC
>NC_057813.1:70617476-70618485 GCF_018294505.1 Triticum aestivum
CAAGGTTTTTGTGTCGGATGCGTGCGACAGAATTGAAGATTGTCGGTGAGAGAGTGAGAGAGAGAGAGAGAACAGGAGTCCGGGAGAGGGGGAGGTCGCGTTTTATGCATCAAAGACTAATATAAACCATGTTTCGATATAAACTTGCATTCAAATATTTAAATTGGAGAACATGTTGTCTGCAATCCACACATGAACGGATATATGCGTATATCAAACAAGTTCATTAATTTGACTTTCAACATGTTCATGGAGTACTATAATACTGTACAACATGCTACTCGATTGAGGTGTTCAATTTTGGATTTAGTTCACTATTTTGACCTACTGAACGAGCTAGTTCATTGAATCGAGATATTTCATTTTGGGTTTGATTCGCGTTTTTGAGTGGGTCAACTATTTGTCATATAGTAAATCGCTAGCAACGAGCATGTAAAAACACATTACTCCCGAGCATCATCTCTCCATCTAAAAAAGAAGTGGCAAGCTAATATTTCAAAATTTGATTCGAATCGACTTGGTAAGGTAGACGTGGATGCTCGTTCTCCCAAAATTTGAACGAACCGTTAAACATCCTCTTTGCTCGGTGGAATTCGCCCGAGAAAATAAATGGGAGACGCGAAATTACTGTCCTATGTGGGACATGCATCAATTGGCCCGTTGTACATCAAGGGTAGGTTCGTAACTTCATCTAAGCGCGCCTTCTCCTCGGCTGAAATGACATGTGCCGAATAATTCATAAACCATGGTCGGCAAAACACGCTCTCCTCGCCCGAAATAGCTCACACCCACTATTTCAAAACACACTCTCCTCGCCCGAAATTGCTCGCGCCCACTATAGTTCAAAACACGCCCTCCTTGCCCGAAATCACTCCCGCCCACTATTTGGGGAGAAGCAAAGTGACTCTACTATCCCCGACCCTCAGTACACAGACCCAAGCCGAGAAGCCTATAGGCAAGGGTAGAACTATAACTCCCCCTCACGTTTCAGACAAATGCGTCCGTAAGA
>NC_057813.1:70618758-70643014 GCF_018294505.1 Triticum aestivum
GGAAGCTCCCTTCTCTGGAGCCGCGAAACCTCAGCCCCACCTCCATGGCGCCCCCCACCGCACCAATTTCATAGCCACCCCCCTCCCTAATGCCGGAGATGCTGTCCAATTGCCGTCGTGCACTGGGCCGTATGCCTCTTACTCCGTGCTGCTGGTTCTGCCTCGACAACGGCCGCGTGAACCTTACCAAAGCCGATTCACCCCCGCCATTGTTCACGGCGCAGGAGCGGCTCCAACTTCGGATCCGTCCAGAGTCCTGGCGCTGCTTCCACGTAGCCGTCGACCGTGGCGACATCGCTCTTTCCCTACCACTGATTGCCACCGCAACCGCGCCGACCTCACCGATTCGGCAGCTGGACCTGCCTACTTCACCATGCCGCCAGATAGGTCGCACCCTCATCTAAAATCACTTTATTTAGGTATCAGTTGTCTGAATTTTTATTCTGGGCCAATCGATTCCCAATGGGAAGCAGCACCCCTTGAGGCGGCGGAGCTCCTAGGCTGCCGGTTGGCTGGTGTCTAACATAAGGGTGCGGGGCCGCAAATTCGCCGCGGAAGCAGCGCTTAGATGGCTATCTTTTAGAGTTGCGTGGGTTGAAGGTACTGCCGCCGCCGGATCTGGATGACGGGGAGTCTTTGTGGATTGGCCCGGGGGCAGCGCAACCACAGCAGTGTGGTGGAGCGGGGAGCGGGGTTTTGGCCGGGGCCACGGACGGCGGAGGCAGACTGCTCTGTCGTTGGTCGCTGGCTCTTCGGGGAAGATTCTGAACATTGTCAGCCGGGAGGCACAAGACGGCCATCAAGCCATCCGGCGTAGATCGGACAGTACCAAAATAAAATAAAATCGTTAGACCCCAATTTAATCTTCAGTCAACAGACATGTGACCACTCTCGTACCTTGTTGTTGATCTCTTAGTGTATTTCTTCGGATACAAGAGATGTGTCGTTCTTAACATTATGCGTTATCTGCATCTTCCGACTCACCGCAGCTGCTCCAACAAGGGAAGCATACACCAGAAGGGAGCTACAGTCCCCACTCAACAGTTCCCTGCATCGAATGCGCGTGCCCGACATGGACAGCCATAACAACTGCAGGGCCATCGACAAGTCAGCACATGATGCTCACTCCTATGGATGGCAGCCAGATAGGTTGTACCCTCATCTTACTTGTGTGCAACATTTATGGCTTTGTTACTCATCTAAGCACGGAAAATAGATCGTCACATTTCACTGTATATTCGTGTTGATCTCTTACGGGTCTTGTTGAGGAGTTCACGATGTTCCATAGTTCAGCTAAGATACTTGTTCTTTAGGTAACGTTGTTCCATAGTTATCATCCATCAGCCAATGCTATCCCACAAGCTGGTGATTATAGTATTATACCACTTCTAGTATTACCTATGTTGTTCTTTAATACTTTTGTGTGCCATCTAGTTAATCTCGAGTACAAACGATACATATTCTGTAGCTTTCATCTGTGTTCTCCCTTTAGTTTATGAGACCTGTTGCTGCTAGTTAACCCCAGTCCTACTATTTATGTCGTCTCCTACAGTCACTCATTTACATAAATCTAACTACTAGTTGTCTTCCATGCATGTCAGATATAATTGCACACACTGATATATCCACAAGAACCTCACGGAGCAATGTAAAGGCCAATAAACTTGATGTCAATGATACCCAATATGATGGAACATGTAAAGGCGGTTCTTCAGAAGACTTGCAGAAAGATGATGAATCCTCTTCACCCCACAAGGTCCTTGCTCTTACTTGGCCTGTGATATGGGTACTACATGCATATAATGTCCTGGAGTGTATCTACTCTGTTGCAATGCCATGTGCTTAGCATGCTGATCATGCATGTAAATATGTCATGCCTTCCTGTTTTTCAGTACCTATTCCATTCATGATAACATGTTTTCAAATTCAAGTACTGTCATTCTACTCTATCGCAATGTCATCTGCTTAATTTGTACATCATGCTTCTGAATATCTTATGCATTGTTATTCATCAGTATGTACTTCATATGTCTGCCATACCATGTTTTTTTACATTGAAGTGTTGTTCTAGTGCTCTGTTGCAATGCCATCTTATTTTCCCAATCATACACGTGTATGTTGCCTTAGTTATTTCTGTACGTATTCCGCTAGCATATAGTTTTACATTCAACTAGTTTTTTTGTTGTGTTGTCCTATCGTATCCCTAGCTCTTACACCGTACTCCCTCCGTCCGGATTACATGTTGCCGAAATGGATAAAAAAGGATGTATCTAGAACTGAAATACGCCTAGACCCATCCATTTTTTTCCGGATGGAGGGAATACATGTCAATATGTCATGCCTTTCTATTCTTCAGTACCTATTCCATCTCTCTGCTATCGCATGTTTTATAATTAAAGCACCATTCTTCTATACAAGGAATGCAAGGGGAAGACGACTATGTTAGAACCTGAAGGGTTACAACAAGGCCTTTGCAAAAGATCCAAATGCCAGGAGATAATAAACCAACTCCAGTTCTTATAGATACTACTCCAGCACAGAGAAACCCAACTCCTACTGATAATAAGCAGATTCTAGTGGCCAAATAACTAGTCCGCTCCAGTCCAGCAAAAATATGGCAACTCAATTCTAAGAAGCGTATGCGGATCCTTGCATCATGAAATTTTATAGCATGCTGTTCATATTTTCTACATGTTTCTTACCCATCTCTGTTTTAGAAAATAAGCTTAACAGATAGAAGAATTTCTGCAATGGTATCGTTTATCAGGAAAGATTCTTGCAGGAATTCTCTGTGCTCCAATGTAGATGTAAGTACCTGTTGTATATCACTATATTTTTACATCAGCATGTATTTTGTTAATCAGCGTGAATCCAACCTTTATCTGATCTAAATTTAGTTGTAGCAAAATGTATGATTAAAGGCCACAATGTTGATTTTTGTAAGGAAAATTGCGTGGCAGTTTTGAATCCTGAGCTGCATGAGTGTACTATCTCATATCAGTGGGTTTGAATACTTTGGTTCTGCAGTGGGTTTTTCAGTGTGTGTTTTACTGTGTTGTCCTGTCGTATCCCTAGCTCTTACATGATACTCCCTCCGTCCGGCTTAAATGTCGCAGAAATGGATAAAACTGGATGTATCTAGAACTGAAATACGCCTAGACCCATACATTTATTTCCGGATGGAGGGAATACATGTCAATATGTCATGCCTTTCTATTCTTCAGTAACTATTCCATCTCTGCTATAGCATGTTTTATAACTGAATCACCATTCTTCTATATAAGGCATGCAAGGGGAAGACTGTTATGTTAGAATCTGAAGGGTTACAAACCAGGTCTTTGCAAAAGATCCAAACGCCAGGAGATAATAAACCAACTCCATTTTTCATAGATACTACTCCAGCACAGAGAAACCCAACTCCCACTGATAATAAGTAGATTCTAGTGGCCAAAGAACTAGTCCGCTCCAGTCCAGCAAAAGAATGTCAACTCCATTCTAAGAAGCGTGTGTGTATCCTCGCATCATGAAATTTTATAGCATTCTGATCATATTTTCTACATGTTTCTTACCCATCTTTCTTTTAGAAAATAAGGTTAAACGATAGAAGACTTCCTCCATTGGGATCGTATTCGAGGAAAATATCTTGCGGGAATTCTCTGTGCTCCAATGCTGATGTAAGTACCTGTTGTATATCACTATATTTTTACATCAACATGTATTTTGTTAATCAGCATGAATCTAACCTCTATCTGATCTAAAATTAGTTGTAGCAAAATGTTTAAGGCGCCAATGTTGATTTTTGTAAGGAAAACTGCCTGGTTGCATACTGAGCTGCATGAATGTACTATCTCATATCACGCACATTACTGAATTGTAGTGCTTCTCTGGTTGCCCATTCATTCATTGTGTCAATGTTGCTTTCGTACTACCTTACCTGGCTAATGATAGCTGTGCCATATTGTGTTAATTTGGTGTAGGCTAGTTGCCCAAATGTTCATTGTGTCAATGTTGTTTTCCTATTATCTGACTTGGCCAATGACAGCAATGCTAGTGTGTTAATTTTGTGCAGGCTGCTGAAGATAAGAAGACAAACTCTGAAAACAGCAAGGCAACCCCATTGTTTCTTTCTAGTAAATCTAGGCCAGGTAATATGGCAATAACTCATGATTAATCTGTTTGGTTCCTGTCGTATATGTTATTATGCGGTGGTCGAGACACTCTCCACTATCAATAATACAAGCCTGCCAAAATCGCCATCTGAATCTGTTCAGTATCCTCTGTCTCGAATGCAACGGAATAAATATATGTTTGTGAACCAATTAATGGATGAAGCAATGATGGAAATGGTGGATGAATCAGAGGTGCAGAGTCGTGCGACACAACAACTGATCAATGTTTTCAGAGACAGTGTAGCAAAGCAGAAAGAACTTGCGCACATGCTTATGGGCGTCATCTGTGCTGAGGTTGCAGATTGTGACGTTGTAGATGGTTAGGTTCTGCTCATTTATTTGCGCTGGCATCAATCTTTGATTGCCCAGTGGATGTAATTTCCTATAATATATGCTGGATGTGCAACGTTATTCCCTGTATGCCGTACCTTTGCGTGATCGTTTTTGGTCCTGTGCATAATTGCTCGTCGTAATGGGCTCAAATTATCTAATTTGGCCTAAAGACATGTACGAACTTTAGTGGGACCATTAAGTTAATGGGCCGTTACTAGGCCGAAAGTTAATAGTCGGCCCTCTTACCTCCCGGGTCGTTAACAGGCCGACAACGAAGCGGGCAACAGGTGGCCCCAGTTTATTTCACGGGCCGTTAATAGGTCGTTACTAAGTTTGGGCTACATATGGCCCAACTATGCTGTAGGCCTTTAGCAGGCCGAAAGAGACAGCAGGCTTGTACTGGACCATGAAGACCATGGGCCACTAAGAGGCCGAAAGTCAGGTCGTATTGTAAATGGCCCAACTGTGTTGTGGGCCTTTAGCAGGCCGAAAGAGAAACCGGGCTGGTATTGGACCATGAAGGGCATGGGCTGTTAAAAGGCCAAAACTAAGGTCCGACTACAAATGGCCCAACTCATTTATGGTCCGTTAATAGGCCGAAAGGCACACAGGGCCGGGAATTGGCCCAACACTTAAATGGGTCGCTAAAAGGCCAAAACTCAGGTCCGACTACAAATGGCCCAACTGATTTATGGGTCGTCAACAGGCTGAAAGTGACACGGGCCAAAAATTGGCCCAACACTTAAATGGGCCGCCAAAAGGCCAAAACTCAGGTCCGACTACAAATGGCCCATCAGATTTATGGGCCGTCAATAGGCTGAAAGACACACCGGGCCGGAAACTAGCCCAACATTTAAATGGGTTGCTAAAAGGCCGAAAGATGTACATCCTAAAAATTGGCCCATCCATTAAATGGGCCGTTAACAGGCTGAAATCTCATCAGGCCGATATTGAGCCCAAATATATAGCGGGCTGTTAACGGGCTCGAACTGACGATGGGCTGCAATGGTGTCAAATCTTTAATGGGCCATTGACGGGCCGAATTGGCACATCTCGTATGGGCCGTGGGCTTAAATGGACCTGACACAAGTAGGCCTTATATGGGCTGGCCTGCTAATTTTTACTGGGCCGGCCTTTTCACAAGAATGGGCCTCTGTTGGGCCATTCCACGTGTCGACGTATCATAGGCGCCTTCCATCCAATGAGTGGATGACATCTGTCCCAACGATGAGCCGACACGTGTTTCCTCCAGCCAATGATGATTTTACATGTGGAAAATCCCCATTGGTCGGGGCTGTTAACGGGTTATCGGATCCAAAACCCAACTCAATAGCTTAACGGCGTTCCGTTACGGTGGATGCCACGTGTCGGTCACCCTTGACGAAAGCACTTCTGTGACGCGCGATTTATCGTCATGGAAGTGGACACTTCCGTGATGATAATTTTGGTAATGTCATGGAACACTTCTACGACAGCACAGGTATGACTATCTTGATTCTGTCATAAATTTGTCATGGATGTACATGCATGACAAAAAATGCGACCTACTGTGACAAACACGTATCATCACGGAAGTGCATTTTTTTGTATTGTGAGTACCACTCCCGGTGATGACCGTAGTTTGAGGAGTTCATTTATTCACCATGTGTTAATGCTTTGTTCCGGTTCTCTATTAAAAGGAGGCCTTAATATCCCTTAATTTCCAATAGGACCCCGCTGCCACGGGAGGGTAGGATAAAAGATGGGATGCAAGTTGTTTCCATAAGCATGTATGACTATTTACGGAATACATGCCTACATTATATTTATGAACTGGAGCTAGTGCCGTATCGCCCTAGGTTATAACTGTCTCATGATGAATATCATCCAACGAGTCACCGATCCAATGACTACGAATTTATCTTATATTGTTCTTGCTAAGTTACTACTGCTGCTACTGCTATCATTACTGCTACAATATCATTGCTATCACTGTTACCGTTACTGTTGCTACTGCTACTATCATCAAAACTATCATACTACTGTGCTACTAATCACTTTGCTGCAGATATTAATCTCCAGGTGTGGTTGAATTGACAACTCAGCGGCTAATACCTTCAAATATTCTTTGGCTCCCCTTGTGTCGAATCTATAAATTTGGGTTGAATACTCTACCCTCGAAAACTGTTGCGATCCCCTATACTTGTGGGTTATCATCTTCCTCCAGAAAAAAATCATCCCATAGCTCAAACCCGTGTTCTTGCTCTTTTTGCTGCCATTTTTGATCTCCTTGCTCAAAGCTCCATTCACAAAACTACTTTGGGGGTTTGTTCTTCGGTATGTGACTCCTCCAAAGGTCCAATTAGTTTTTGTTCTAGTTCTTTATTTATTGCAAATTTTTGCTGTTGTGGTGACCTTGTTCTTGATCTTGCATGTCAAATTTATATGGTACAAAGTATTTTTGATGCATGATATAGCCTCTAGGCACTTGTAGGAGTAGTTGTTATCAATTTTGTTTAGTTTGGTTCACTTTTATTTTGAGTCACTAAAATTTCAGAAATTTTTCAGAGGAAGAAAAATGTCTAGGAAAATGTACCAAGGTGGTTCTTCGAGGAAGCAAGCACCAAGGCTCGTGGTACGTGAGCCAGACCTTGAACCACCAAGGGAAGCTCAAGTGCGGCCGTGTGAATGGTCGTCGGATAAATTTATGGTTCATGCAGGCTTCAAGTATGAATTTGATGCGTATGTATGGAATGCTAATCTTGAGGACTTCATATCAGGTAAGTGCCAACAATATTGTTACCCCACTGATTCCTTTGTGCGGAGGTTTGAATTTTCATCTAAGCACAATACCAATATTGTTTTATTTGACTTTATGATGAATCATATACCATGGACCATGAAGATTTTAATTCTGCTTGCAAAATCCCATAGTGTGGCATTCATAGTGAGCCTCACAAATATGAATATAACGATTTCCTTGCTAGCATCACTACGGGAGAAACTAGACATATCACACAAGCTACCATAGGGAGCATTCACTTTCCTGCCATACATTATTTTGCTCTCTTTATAGGTAGATGCATTAATGGTAAGCATGAGCATAGCCACCTTTGTGTTCCAGATCTTAGTGTCCTTAAGTGTGCGGTGTTAGGTGATAAGCATTATAGCTTGGGGGCTATTATTGCGAGGTGGTTACATCTTAATGCTAAAGATGGAGCTTTATTTGGAGGGATTTATGCAATTCATTTAGCTAATTATCTTAGTGTACCCATAAGAGGGAATAACACTGAGTTGCCACCTGCTTTCTTAGATTGTAATGCTATGGTACGCTATCAATTTCTTGAGAGGAACGAATAGGCCCTCTAGTACCGACTAATCTTTGACAGACGGCGTGCCGTCCATATTACCCTTCCTGCTCCACCCTTCTTTAACTTTTGGGTAAATGGGAGATATTTTATAACTATAGAGGAGGCAAACGAGTATGAAAGAATAGCGGAAGCTGCTCGCCTCTAGAAGGCAACTCGCCAAGCGGTAGCTGCCGCAGCACAATACGACCCCTACTATGATTTTGGATATCGTCCTGGCCAGTGGTGGACCTAGACCAACTTAGGCCAAAAGCCTAAGCTTGGGGGGTACGTATTTCTCACCGACATTACATTCATGTTCACACACTCATTCTAGTTGTCGGTGTTCATACTTTTTCATTGTATATCCATGTTAGTTTATTTCTTTTTCTCGCTTTCTTCTTGTGTGTTTGAAAAACCTTAAGAAAAACCAAAAATTTAGTTCTATTTAGTTTACTTTCTAAGCTTAGTAGTAGTATTAAAAGAAAACCCAAAAAGATTTCTCGTTCTTCTTTTGCTTGTTGGGAGCTTTCCTGTGTAAATAGTTTTTTTCTCGTTCTTGTTTTACTTTCTTTAGAAAAACAAAAACTCCAAAAACATTTCAGTGTGTTCCTTTGAAATTCTTTTCTTTTCTTTGGGGGTCGAGAGGAGAAGACCACGATGAAAATGTTGAGTGGCTCTCATATGCATTATTGTCGATCTAACAAAGAGCCCATATTACCTTCTCTTCTCCTTTGAAAAAATGTTTGCAGATTCCAGCTTAGTCCAATGCACGTGCACTATAATTATTATCCACACCGTTCAGTCGTGCAAGTGAAAGGCAATAATGACGATAAATGATGAAATGATCGAGATGAGGAAAAGCTGGTATGAACTCGACCTGTCTTGTGTTTGTAAATATGATTAGTTCTGAAGGAAATATGCCCTAGAGGCAATAATAAAGTTATTATTTATTACCTTATATCATGATAAATATTTATTATTCATGCTAGAATTGTAATAACCGGAAACTTAGTACATGTGAATACATAGACAAAACATAGTGTCCCTAGTATGCCTCTACTTGACTAGCTCGTTGATCAAAGATGGTTATGTTTACTAACCATAGACATGTGTTGTTATTTGATGAACGGGATCACATCATTAGGAGAATGATGTGATGGACAAGACACATCTGTTAGCTTAGCATTATGATCGTTACAGTTTCATTGCTACTGCTTTCTTCATGACTTATACATGTTCCTCAGACTATGAGATTATGCAACTCCTGAATACTGAAGGAACACCTTGTGTGCTATCAAACGTCACAACGTAACTGGGTGATTATAAAGATGCTCTACAGGTGTCTCTGAAGGTGTTTGTTGGGTTGGCATAGATCAAGATTAGGATTTGTCACTCCATGTATCGGAGAGGTATCTCTAGGCCCTCTCGGCAATGCTCAACCCTATAAGCCTTGCAAGCAATGTGACTAATGAGTTAGTTGCGGGATGAAGCATTATGGAACAAGAAAAGAGACTTGTCGGTAACGGGATTGAACTAGGTATGATGATACCGACGATCGAATCTCGGGCAAGTAACATACCGATGACAAAGGGAACAACGTATGTTGTTATGCAGTTTGACCAATAAAGATCTTCGTAGAATATGTAGGAGCCAATATGAGCATCCAGGTTCCGCTATTAATTATTGATCGGAGATGTGTCTCGATCATGTCTACATAGTTCTCGAACCCGTAGGGTCCGCACGTTTAACGTTCGATGATGATTTGTATTATGAGTTATGTTTTTTGATGGCCAAAGTTTGTTCGAAATCTCGTATGAGATCACGGACGTGACGAGGAGTGTCGGTGTCAAAACCGGCGGATCTCGGGTAGGGGGTCCCGAACTGTGCGTCTAGGCGGATGGTAACAGGAGACAAGGGACATGATGTTTTTACCCAGGTTCGGGCCATCTCGATGGAGGTAAAACCCTACTCCTGCTTGATTAATATTGATGATATGGGTAGTACAAGAGTAGATATACCACGAGATCAGAGAGGCTAAACCCTAGAAGCTAGCCTATGGTATGATTGTTGTTCGTCCTACGGACTAAAACCCTCCGGTTTATATAGGCACCGAAGAGGGTTAGTGTCGGTGTCAAAACCGGCGGATCTCGGGTAGGGGGTCCCGAACTGTGCGTCTTAGGATCAATGGTACAGGAGACAAGGGACACGATGTTTTTACCCAGGTTCGGGCCCTCTCGATGGAGGTAAAACCCTACTCCTGCTTGATTAATATTGATGATATGGGTAGTACAAGAGTTGATCTACCACGAGATCAGAGAGGCTAAACCCTAGAAGCTAGCCTATGGTATGATTTTTGTTGTACATGTCTATCGACTACCCTGGCCCCGGTTTATATAATGCACCAGAGGCCTAGGATAACAAGAGTTCTAGCCGAATACGCCGGTGGGGGAGGAGTCCTTATCTTGATCACCAAGTCTTGTGGATTCTTCCTTGTATGCGGCAGCTGTCCGGACTGGCCCATGAGTATACGGCCATGGGGGTCCTCGGACCAATCCAACTGATCGGGAGACGATGCGTTGAGTACCCCCTAGTCTAGGACACCGTCAGTAGCCCCCTGAACCGGTCTTCAAGTTAGGGACGCTCCTCGATTCTTCCGAACTGTTCTTCATCTTCGGTAGCCGGTCTTGAAAACTGGTTCAACAAATCTTCTCATCATCTATCTTGAGGACCGCCCAAATGCATTCGATGAGTTTACACATCAGTTATCCGAGGAGCCCCTTTAAGTTTCCGGCCTTTATCAATGCCTTGTTATTTTTATGCCACACCTCAGGTTAGGAGTTGTTCCCGGGAGGCAGTGTCCTCTTGCGTCCGAGCTCAAACGCCAGACTGCATTCAAGGTATCTCTTGCAGTCGAGCACCAATGCCGGACTGCTTCCAGGCTCTAACGCCGGAATGTATCCGAGCTCCAACACCGGACTATGTATCCGAGGTCCAACGCCGGACTGTATCTGAGGTGTCGTAAATCACCTTGGTTCAAAGAAGTTTGAAGGAGTTTAGCCGAGCTTAATGCCGGAAATGCCCTCTATGGAGCCAGCCACTAGCGCCCGAGCTTTATGCTGGACTGCTTCTGAGGTGGTGCACCTCCCCGAATGTGGGCCAATTTTTGTCAATATTTTTGATTGGTGCAATTTATTCTCTGTCGAGATACATAGCCAGTAGCCCTCAAGGTGGGTATCGGTCTAAAACCCGAGATGCACATGAAGGATGACATAAGACCGCTGATCCCCGTAGCCGCTGAGACTCAGGTTGATTTGCAAAATCGGTCTGAGGATCAAGTCCTAGCTCGGCAGAATACTTCAGGACACAAAAAGCGGCGTGCTCAGTCCTAGAGACTCAGGTTGGGTGCGGCCGACCAACCTGAGGATCAAAATCTCCTCGGAAACTGTATTGCACTTAAAATTTTCTGCATAGAACAGGCAATGCAGTAGCCCCCAAGATACTGGTCGGGTGGCAACACCAGATCAGGGGATCGATGTGACACTTTAATATTTGTAAATAATAAGCCCGAAGCCCAGTAGCCCCCGAGCCTTAATGCGGGCACGGGAGGCCGAATTAAGGATCGATATCCATAGTAAAATCACAAATTATGTGTAATGACTCTATGTATCCCAAGTACTTTACGTCATTAATGCCCGGATCCGCATTGTACAAAACTTTGTTGACCAACCATCGACTTCCACCTCCTCGGCCAATAGCCGAGGAGTGTTTGTCCTACTTTATAAAGCCTTTATGAGGGAAAAGATTTACAACAAACAAGGAAATCTGGCCATACGGTTTTATAAACAAAGGTACGCGGAGAGACATGTTATATTACTGTCTAACAGAAGAAATGTCTTCCAAAGAAAATAGTCCCGCTATTGGTTCCTTTCTTTGGGTTGTCATGCTAAGCATGATCATGAAACCTCAACTCCAATGTAAGAGCAAAATATCGAGGATTTAGTTTGGAAGGCCAGTTAATAGCCCCCGGTAGTGTTCGGCGACAGTCGAGGTCAAGCCGTAAACACTTCGGCCATTGTTATGAATGTCCAGTCGTTTAACGCCGTCATCGGATCGCCGACCATTTTACGCTTATTGTGACAGTCAGTTTTCGGCTTTCTCCACTGAGGTGCTTAACCATGTGAGCTGGAAGCACAATCGCAGTGGTTCTCCCTTTGCACACCTAGCCGAACAAAGCGAAACATAGGAGGCAAGCACAGGAGCCAGGCAACCCAACTATTGACCGAAGACACAATTCGAAACCGATGCATATATAGCAATATCCGAGAATGTTTTTGCCGAATCTCTAAAGGTGTCCGGCGTTGCACTGCGAGACTTGTGCTGAAAACACACAAATAGTTTAAAAGTGCCATGGGCTCGAAAAGCCAAAAAACTTATTCAAAAGGTTAATGTCCGAACTAGATCAAGTGTTCGGTGCCAGTCCAAAAATTGGACTTTAGAAAAAAAAGGTGCTTCTGCCGTGCTTTAACATGACACATCCTATCTCAAAACTTCAAGTGGGTCAGCCTACGGCTTCAACCTCCTATCCCGAAGGCGGAGTACTTCTTACTAGGCCAGTTTAGCAAACTAAACTCTAGCGTCTTTGAGAGAGGAATTAGGCTCCCCGGCTAGTGACCGCACACTTGTGTCAAAAAAGAGTGATAAATAATAATAAAAACTTTGCAACGACTAAGAAGAAAAACACTTATCATAAAACGGCTCATATAAATTTAAGAGCCCCCAAGTGACTTGGGTAAAAGAATGATTGCATGTACCGAAGTACTTATATCATATCTATGTTCAACCGAACTTTAAACGCGTCTTAACCGACCGTCGGCTTCTCCATCTTCGGTCAAGGACCGAAAAGTGTTATGTACTCCATCTGTCGAGAATATCGACGGTGTTTCAAATAACCAGGCAATCAGGCCATAAGGCTGTAATAGACAAAGCGCGCTCAGGGAACTTATGCTATATTACTGCGAAGAGTAAGAAGCATCTTCGAAGAAAATAGTACCCCCACCGATACATTTCTTCGGTGCTCATTGTTATTATGAGACTTGTGCAATAGATTTTTTGTACTCATGAGTTCCATTGTGTGCCGACCATGATTGAAAACAATAAGAGCGCTAGCTTTCAGCTTCACCCAGTCTGAGGTCCGGCTCGGGTGACCCGATCGTGACAATCGCAGAGGTGCTCCCTTTACTCCCTAGCCGAACAATCGGGAACGTAGGGGTAAGCACAGGAGCCAGGCAACCCAGCTTGCAAATCGCTTAAGTCAATATGGTGCATATTGTGGCGTAATACACGAACAAGGAACGAAGCCGTACAAGTATAATCATATGCAAGAGGAAAAAGCTTCATGAAGGAAGCCCCCAAGTAAACGGGGTATTTGAATTTGCACGTCACAAACAAAGTTTGGACAAGGAATTTCTTACAAGCAACTTTTTTCCAAAAAAGTATAATGCTTGGCCGAGCTGAACACAAGTTAAAAATTTAAAACTTTGAGCATGAAGACAACTTAGCTGGTTAATGTGTTCGGTATTGATGACGCGGTCCAAGCTTGATGCGGGACAAGGTTCCATCCCCGAGCCGGTCCCGAGGTGGCGGAGCAAAGAGCTCGGCACTCTGAAGTGGTGACATAGCACAGTCAATGCAGGACGGTAGGGTGATGCCGAAGTCCCCGGCATGGGGTAATGAAGTGTTGACGAAGCCCCCCATCCAGCCGAGGTGACGCCAAAGGATATAGTCCGGCTGGATCATTTTCCTGTGCACGAAAAATAGTGCAAACCAGAGATAATAGTAATAATAATAAAAAAATCGTTACATAACAAATAATTTATGCAAAGTGAGTAATAAAAGAAATATGGCCTGGCGCCGAAGTCAATGTCGATGCAGGGCGGCGGCATGATGCGGTAAAGGCATGGCAAGGCCTGAATTCACAGGTCGGTTTGAGTTTCGGATGCGGCGTTCGCCGAACTATGTACGGAAACTGACCAAACCACCATGCAACCATCGTTAATGCGGCCACCATTTGATAGACCTGCGTACATATGACGGACAAACCAGAGTAATAATTCATTGGGAAAAATGAACCCTAACAAGCAAAAAATACTAGGATTAATAGCACCTGGCTTATTTGTTGTAGCAATCCCAAGAAAGGTGATTCCCAAAATTGGGACTCGATCCGCACACCTATCGCCTGATGGGCGATAAAGCAACGGCATGGCGATGCTGGCAAAGGTTGGCTCGCCGAGGCAAAGCCCTCGGTCCAGCTAACGTGACGGAGCTGGTCGGTCAGCGAAGCCGAAGTCTCTGGAGTAGGTTGATGAAGAGATGATGAAGCCCCCGGTCCAGCGATGCAGGTCGTGACGTGGTCAATGCCGGCTTGATGAAGTGACCGTGTGCCGATGCAGGTGTGCCCGCTCCGTGTAATCCGTGGGGCGGCGATGTTGGGGACGATTTATCCTTCGCGATGCCAAACTATTGTTCGGCTGGCCTAGATGATGATCCGAAGAAATTGAGCTCGGCTTAACAAAGCGACGACGTGTCTAACGCAGATCGGCCGCCGTGCAGTGATATTGTCAGGCTGGTTTGACACCGGCGCGACAGTGAAGTTCGTATGGCAAGAATACTTTTAATACCACTAGGATGTGTTTGAGAATGAAACACAACACCCCATACGAAAACTTCCTTCAAAAGGATGTCCGAGATCCCGTTCATAAAGAAGATGAATTCGGGTCAGATTCGTTCTCGCGCAGAAAATAGATCCAAAAAGTGATGCACTAATCGGAAGTTTCCCGGAGTTTGGACGGTCGAATCGAGCTGAATTTTTGGCAGGTGGTAGATATGGGAATTCCGCAGCAAATCAACGGTTGGATCCTCCAAAGGACATCCGAGCTAGATGCTGGATACCACGCCCTAAACTCATCCGGATTCTCATCCAGATTCAACAGGGCTCTGGTATATCGGAGATTGCCGGAGATTCCTTCATCGGAACTCGACGAAATTTTTACAGGGTTGTTGTAGAATTAATTCCGCATAATTCCACCGAAGTAATCATTTAAGTGACACTCGAGGAGGCGGTGGCGGCGGATACAAGTTTGCTGTCCAGAAAAACAGCACGGTCACCTGAGGGCAATGTTGACGTTGAGCCCCCGAGCTCCATGGATGACTCCTCTATGATCTTGATAGAGATCGGAGTTGGTGTTGATGAAGGCCTTCAACCGAACATGACGATCGGAGGTAGGGTGCAGTCCTCGATCAAGCCAAGGTGACCAGTCGAGCTGGTGACAAAGAAGCCGACGTCGCAGTTGACCTGCAGTCGAGCCATTGATCCTTTCGCCGATCACACAGCGAAACTCTCAATGAAAGCACCAATGTCGGTGTCAAAACCGGCGGATCTCGGGTAGGGGGTCCCGAACTATGCGTCTTAGGATCAATGGTAATAGGAGACAAGGGACACGATGTTTTTACCCAGGTTCGGGCCCTCTCGATGGAGGTAAAACCCTACTCCTGCTTGATTAATATTGATGATATGGGTAGTACAAGAGTTGATCTACCACGAGATCAGAGAGGCTAAACCCTAGAAGCTAGCCTATGGTATGATTGTTGTTGTATATGTCTATCGACTAGCCTGGCCCCGGTTTATATAATGCACCGGAGGCCTATGATAACAAGACTTCTAGCCGAATACGCCGGTGGGGGAGGAGTCCTTGTCTTGATCGCCAAGTCTTGTGGATTCTTCCTTGTATGCGGCAGTTGTCCGGACTGGCCCATGAGTATACGGCCATGGGGGTCCTCGGCCCAATCCAACTGATCGGGAGACGACGCGTTGAGTACCCCTCCAGGACACCGTCAGTTAGGGTTACACAGAGTCGGTTACAATGGTAGGAGATCTACACATCTGTATTGCTAAGCTTGCCTTCCACGCCAAGGAAAGTCCCATCCGGACACGGGACAAAGTCTTCAATCTTGTATCTTCATAGTCCAGGAGTCCGGCCAAAGGTGATAGTTCGGCTATTCGGAACCCCCTAATCCAGGACTCCCTCAGTAGCCCCTGAACCAGGCTTCAATGACGACGAGTCCGGCGCGCATATTGTCTTCGGCATTGCAAGGCGGGTTCCTCCTCCGAATACTTCATAGAAGATTTTGAACACAAGGATAGTGTCCGGCTCTGCAAAATGAGTTCCACATACCACCGTAGAGAGAATAACATTTGGACGAATCTAATCTGCTGATGTATTCCGCAGTGCGACATCATGCCGCGGCCAAGCCTTCATTCGAATCGTTTTATTGTCCCACCTCAGCACGTTTAGCGAGGCGATTTCCTTGGCACGTCTTGTCAAAGCAGAGATCGTGTCCCCTTATTCCGGGATTCTCATCAATACGGGCGTGGGTAACCCAATCGTGCCCGTTGGCACGCGCCCTCTATCGAGGGTGAGTCCCGAACGGTCACGGGGAAGGCTCTTGGTATTCAGCCTCTTTATAAAGAGACCAAGGCCCCGCTCCTTTCTTTCAATCTCAATCGAATCCGCCCCTCGCCTTGAGTTCCAACACCCAAAGCTCCAGATTCAGGCGCTTCGGACCTTCGATGATGTCCGGCTCCAACCTGCAAGGCCGGTGGATGCCTTCCTCCGTTACAGAGGAAGACGTGCTAAAGTTAAGAGATGCCGGGTATCTAACTGGCGAAATTTCGCATAGGCTACCTGCCCAAGGGCAGGTTATTCCCACTTCCAAGCCCGGTGAAAGTGTAGTGTTCGCGTCTCACTTTCTTCGGGGGCTTGGCTTCCCGACGGACCCCTTCATGAGGGGGCTCATGTTTTATTATGGGTTGGAATTTCATGACTTGGATCCGGAGTCCATCCTCCACATCTCATCGTTCATTGTCGTATGCGAAGCCTTCCTCTGTGTTACCCCTCACTTCGGATTGTGGCTCAAGACCTTCAAGGTGGAGCCGAAGATGATCAAGGGGCAGCAGGCAAAGTGCGGAGGGGCTTTTATAAGCAAGAATGCTGATGCTCCGTGGACCGAGGGCTTTTTTCAAGAGGAGCTCGGCCTATGGCAACAAGAGTGGTTTTATATCACAGTTCCCAGGGGCACCAAATGGGTGGCGCCACCTGCCTTTTGCTCGGGTCCTCCACCACGGCTGGCGTCATGGGTTAATAAAGGACTTGACTAGGGGCCGTCCAAGGACGTGCCCTTGTTGCAGGGCCGCATTCGAGACCTCCTAGAGAGGGAGATCACTCTGGTCGTGGTAGCGCAGGTCATGTTGATTCATCGCATCCTGCCCTGCAAACTTCGCACCCTCCGCCTGTGGGAATTTAACCCGGAGGGACCATGAGCCCTCCAACATTTTATGGGCGTGACGCCCGTGGAGATGTACAAGCTTCTCTTCGGATCACAAGCGATGTGTCCGGACTTGACCGAGGACGCAAGTCTGAGCTGTAATCACCCAGATACTCAAGTAAGCAGCCCTGTATCCGAACACACTATCCCGTATTTATTATGAATTCTGACCTTTAAAAGAGTTGTTCCTTGAACAGGAGTGGATAGCGAAGGAAAAGTTAATCAGGTGCCCGGCCCCCCTCCCTGAGACCATGCCGGATCCCTTGTTAACCAAGATGCTGGAGGTTGCGCCTTCGAAAGAGGGTGAAGGGGGGAACAAGCAAGCTACTGCCTCCACGAAGGAGACTGTCAGGAGAGGGGGGATCGAGAATCCCTCCCTCCAAGGGAAGAAGAGGACCGCCTCTGATGACCCGGAGACCATGGCCTCAAAGCGGGGGAAGAAATCTTCGCCAGAGGGTCCTGCGCTGAGAGATGCCTCGGTCGCATTATGCCCCCAAGGGGATCAGCCCTCTACTGAGACGTAAGTAAAAAAGGGGAGTTTATTTTAAAATAAAGGATATCCCTGCCCAATTTCTGATGAAGATGACCGAAATTTACCTTGTAGTTCGGATCTCAGCCCTTCTCAGCAGAGCTCATCTTCGGGGGATCTTCGTCTGGAGATGATAGAGAGCGAAACGCCTCCCCCTGTCATACCGTCTAGCGAGGTGGGCGACCCTGAGGTGTCGTCGCGGATGGCTTCTCCGAGTCTGGCGGGGCTGAAAGGTAGTCGCATGTCCCTCAAAGCCCTCCGCATCCGGCCTTCAAAAAAGGCCATCGGACAAGTTCGGCACCACCTGGTGTACAGTCGGAGGAGCTGAAGGATCTACTCGGGCGAGCATCTATCTCAGAAGATCACCGTGCGTTAATGGGTGCGGTGATTGAAAGGATCTCATCCGCTGAGAGCGGATTACACGAAGTCGTCAGAAGTTTACTAACAGGCTTTGAGGTACGCAAAATGATGTACCCTGTGACAGTTCCGCATATAACATGCGCCCTGTGTACATAGTAGCCCCTGAGGCTCGGTGTGTTGTCAAAAAGGACAGCGCGTCGAGGATCATAATCCCAGGTATAATGTGTCGCCATTTCTATGTAGGTGGCGAAGGGTCCGGTGGCTAGCCGGACTGAAGAATTTGCCGAACTAAAGCGGCAACTTGACGTGGCGGATGCCGACATCGTGCTTGTCAGTAAGCGACTTGATGAGTCGCAAGGTATGCAATTTCTCCGCGGACACCTGGTAGGGAAGCTTGATGCCCGTGCCTTACAACATTTATGCTTGATGTAGATGGTGCCGCTGACATGGAGAACCTACGGGTGGAGCTCGCCCGGGCCAAGGAACAGGCCAGAAAGAGTGATGCGGCTGCCTTAAAGGCGGTCGAAGAGCTAAAAGCCGAACAGGCTGCTCACTGCCGAAGCAAGAAGGAAGTGGCTGAGATGGCCGTGAAGTTGAAGAATGCTGCCGACCGTTGTAAGCTTCTTGAAAAAGAAGATCGAGCGGTGCAATAGGACCTCAAGAAGACCACTACCAAGGCCAAGGATGCTCGCTCTGCGATGAGAGCTATGAAGGAGGAGCTGCGTCGGGCCGGAGATATCGCGGCTGGAAAGCCCTTTCTGCTGCGGAGGAAATTCGTGGATCCTAAATGTGCTCAGTTGGACCGGCTGTGGAGTTCGGAGGATGCTTATCTGGACTTGGCGGCAAGTGCTGCGGACGCGGCCGAACACTTCCGAGATCAAAAGGATCACGAAATGGAAAAGGTTTTTTGGTCGTAGTTCCATAATCCAGAGCGCCCACTTCCATTAACCGATCGCTTGGCTGAATGGGCGGAGCTGAATAGGTTATCCGGACTTGCCATGAAGGATGTCGTGAGTCTTTTGTGGCCGAGAAGGCCCGAGCCGAAGAGTTATTTTGGCTTGGTGCAGCGGTTCCTTGGTGCGGTGCCGCATATCAACGCAATGAGGAGGTCGGCATGCATAGAGGATGCGTGGATGGCTCTTGTCTGTGTCAAGACATACTGGGCGGAGATGAAGGCCACTGATATTGCATCCCAAGATTCGGACGGAAGCCGAGTACCTGTCGAGCACTATTTTCATGAAGTTCTGCAGGGCGCTCGTTTAATAGAGACGCAGTGCTCGAAGGATATTATGTTCGAATAACATGTATTATTGTGAAACAATATAAGAGCTTTTTATACTTGTGCCTTTCAAGAATTAAAATACCTCCTGTGCGGCCGCTACTGTATATGTATATATAACCTGAAAGATGGCAGTCTTCGGCTTCAGCCCCCACGCATATAATGCGGGGGTGTTTGCGAAAAGGCGCATTTTCACACTTGATCCAACGTCTTGGTCCCATAAAGGAGGTGGTAGCGTAGCAAACTAGGCAACCGGACTATAATGTTTTATCACTTTCACTTAGCCATAGGAGTTTGACAGTGGGGCTACGACATAGCCCCTAGGGGCACCGCGCTCACCCGAATTTGGGGCGTGTATGTGCCTGACCGGGAAACGGTCCTTCATCAATGCGGAGGAATCCTATAGATTCCATCGGGTCATCGAGTGGTTGACCAGTCTCACGCTATATCATGACAGTCAGTTTTCGGCTTTCTCTACTGAGGTGCTCGCCTGGCCGAACCGGGGCACAATCACAGTAGTTCTCCTGGTGCCGCCTTAGCCGATAGAGCGGAATGTAAGGCAGCAAAACACAGGAGCCGGGAAAACCCAACATTTGACCAAAGACATGATTCGGAGCTGATGCATATAAGGCCTAACTCGAGACGCCGAACACTCCCTAAGGTATTCGGTCTTTATGAAAACGGGCCGAACAATGCCCGTGGTAATAAGCCCCTGGTGTCCAGGTACGCGCAAAATTCTGACGTGGCCCATGCCAAAACGTTAGCCTCCTCCTTGGTTATAGCAAGAAACTAGGGGATGTGTATCAACAAGAGATAGTAAAAAAGGTTTACGCAGGGTCTTAATCTGAAAAGAATCATTGTCACGGGTCCCTACTGCACATCTGCGCATGTGTCTCCATTGTGCCGTATCCTGGACGGGTGTAGCATGGTGTTCATTTGGAAAAGAGAGGAACTTAGTTGAAAAAGATCGTGCGAAAATGTACGTTATAAAAAAAGTACAATTCAAAGAATGAATAAAATTGAGCTTTATTGTCTCTTGTTGTACATGCGCGGAGCCCCTTGTATGTTTACGCTGGACTCGTCTAACCGTGTCCGGGGTCCGAACGACCTACTTAGGTGCTTTGCTTAGTGAAGCTGTTTTTAGTGTGTGGCTATCAAGGCAGTCACACAATCTTTCGTGCTCGAGGAACACTCAATATTTCCCTTTAAGGAGATGACGCCTCGTGGACCAGGCATTTTAAGTGTAAGGGATGCATAATGCGGTATTGCGTTAAAGCGGGTGAAAGCTTCGCGTCCCAGTAGTGCTTGATAGCTACTTGTAAATGGGGCGAGGTGGAAGGTTAACTTTTCGCGGCGGAAGTTGTCAGGTGAGCTAAACACAACTTCTAGCAGTAGAGAGCCTGTACAATGGGCATATGGGCCTGGCATTACCCCTTTAAAGGAAGTGTTTCTATGGCGAATTTTGGTTGGGTCTATCCCCATTTTGCGGATTGTGTCCTGGTATAGCAGGTTTAGATCACTGCCGCCGTCCATGAGGACTTCTGTAAATTGGAGTCCATCAATTATCGGATCTAATATCAAGGCAGTCCATCCTGCATTCCGGATACTTCTAGAGTAATCCTGATGGTCGAAGGTGATTGGTTTTAACAACCAGTTGCGGGACTCCTCTAGGATAGGCCGTGTGGCGCGTACCTCTATGGGTACCGCTCTATTCCCTTTTGTCACGTGAAGTGAGTTTACTGCTTTGACTTCTTGCAGGAAATTCTTTTGTATTCCGGTGCTCTGCTTGTGGGGTTTGTCATCGTCCTCGCTTGGTGTGTCAAGCCCCTTGTGTTCGGCGTTGAGTTTGCCGGACTGCTTCAAGACCCAACAATCTCTGTGGGTATGGTTTGCAGGCTTCCCGGGAGTACTGTGGATTTGGCATATCTTTTCCAAGATTTTGTTTAAGTTATATAGCTCGTCCCTGTTATCCTTAAGGGGCAGTTTTTTATGATTCTGCCGAGAGCTTTTGAATCCGGCGTTGACTGTCGTGCTCTTCGGGCTGTTTCCCTTGGTCCGGCGTTGGTCCTTGCTGAGTCGCGGTTTCCCGTTTCCATCCCTGACTTTGGATGTACTTGGGTCACTGGTACTGCATCTTGCCAGCCAGCTATCCTCTCCCGCTCAAAAGTGGGTCATGAGGCTTGTTAATGCGGCCATTGTTCTTGGCTTTTCTTGGCCGAGGTATCTGGCGAGCCATTCGTCTCGGACATTGTGTTTGAAAGCTGCTAAGGCTTCGGCGTCCGGACAGTCGACTATTTTCTTTTTAGTAAGGAATCTGTTCCAGAATTTTCGGGCTGACTCTCCGGGTTGTTGATTATGTGACTTAAATCGTCTGCGTCCGGAGGTCGGACATAGGTCCCTTGAAAATTTGCCCGAAAAGCATCCTCGAGCTCTTCCCAACTTCCAATGGTGTTTTCGGGGAGGCTTTTGAGCCAATGCCGGGCTGGCCCTTTGAGCTTGAGGGGTAAGTATTTTATGGTGTGGAGGTCATCTCCTCTAGCCATGTGTATGTGGAGGATGTAATCCTCAATCCAGACTCCGGGGTCTGTTGTTCCGTCGTATGCCTCTATGTTTACGGGTTTGAATCCTGCTGGGAATTCATAATCCAGAACCTCATCGGTGAAACATAGGGGGTGTGTGGCACCTCTATAATTAGGTGTACCGTAGCATTCGGATACTTGATGTGTTGCATTGCTTACTAGAGCTTTCTTTCTTGGCCCATAGATAGATCTAACTGGGCCATCTCTTTGATGCGAATCCGTATGCGGATCGCGTGCCGGCTTGTGTGCGGTGCTGTTTTCCATTCTATGTTTGCCATGGGGTCGTCTATCCGACCGGGTGGTCTCCCTGCTTTTTGATTGTGGGGGCTCTACGGCCTCCTCGTCAAATTCGGCCAGTAGTTTTCGCTTCGGGTAGCTCTTCATTCGGCGACTATCGCCGTATTTGTCTGCGGTGTTGAGTACTTTGCTCCATCTGATTCGGAGCGCCTCCTCCGCTGTTTTGAACTTCCGCTTCTACTTTTTCAGGCTACGCGCGGTGGCGACGAGCCTTTTGTGAAGGTTCTTCTGCTCCAGCAGCTTGTCCGGCGTTTGATCGTCCGGACTGTTATCTTCACCGGGGATGGATTGTTTATCTAGGTTGTTCTGTTCAGACGGTTGCGTGATGGCATGTTCGTCGTCCACCGGTTCGCCCTGCTCTATGGCTGGGACTGCATGGCTGCTCTCTTTGCCGAGGTGGGATTTTGAACGGCGCTTACGTCGCTGTTTTGACTGCTTTTCGGGGGAATGATCCCTCGTGGCGTCCCATTGTTCCTCTTCGTCGGTTCCTTTAGGTGTGTCCACCATGTATACATCGTGAGATGAGGTGGTTGTCCAATGCCTTATAGGTGCTGGTTCATGCTTATCTCCTGCATCGTCGTCCATACCGTCGATGTCTTCGGAGTCAAAGTCGAGCACGTCGTTTAAACTTTCGACAGTGGCTACGAAGTGGGTGGTGGGTGGGCTTTGAATTTCTTTGTCGTCCGCATCCCAACCTTGCTGACCATAATCCAGCCAGGGCTCTCCTGATAAAGAGAGAGACTTTAGTGAATTCAGGATGTCGCCAAAGGGCGAGTGCTGAAAGATGTCCGCGGTGGTGAACTCCAGGATCGGCGCCCAATCGGATTCGATCGGCCGGGACGCGGAAGGTTCGGAGTCCTGAGAGGAGTCCGGCACCTTGGAGTCATGAGCTTCGCAAAGGACAGGGTTGGTGTTCAGCACAATTGCCGTAGAGATAGCAGCCCCCGAAGAGGTGTCCAGCAACCCGTCCTCGGTCGGCACAGTCGGCTCCGAGCTAAGGGTCAGAGCGGACACTTGTGCGGCCTCCAGGGCACTGTCCGGCGGCAGAGCTAGATTGTGCCCATTGTGACAGTGCGGCATGCTCAGCTGTGGCTTGAACCCGTCGAAGATCAAGTCTCCGCGGACGTCAGTCGTATAGTTCAAACTTCCAAATCTGACCTGATGGCTAGGGGTGTAGCTTTCAATCTGCTCCAGATGGCCAAGCGAATTGGCCCGCGGTGCAAAGCCGCCGAATACGAAGATCTGTCCAGGGAGAAAAGTCTCACCCTGGACCACATCATTGTTGATGATCGGAGGAGCCATCGGGCCTAAAGATGACGACACAGAGGAACTCTCAATGAAAGCACCAATGTCGGTGTCAAAACCGGCAGATCTCGGGTAGGGGGTCCCGAACTGTGCGTCTAGGCGGATGGTAACAGGAGACAAGGGACACAATGTTTTTACCCAGGTTCGGGCCCTCTCGATGGAGGTAAAACCCTACTCCTGCTTGATTAATATTGATGATATGGGTAGTACAAGAGTAGATCTACCACGAGATCAGAGAGGCTAAACCCTAGAAGCTAGCCTATGGTATGATTGTTGTTCGTCCTACGGACTAAAACCCTCCGGTTTATATAGGCACCGAAGAGGGTTAGGGTTACACAGAGTCGGTTACAATGGTAGGAGATCTACACATCCGTATCGCCAAGCTTGCCTTCCACGCCAAGGAAAGTCCCATCCGGACACGGGACGAAGTCTTCAATCTTGTATCTTCATAGTCCAGGAGTCCGGCCAAAGGTGATAGTTCGGCTATCCAGACACCCCCTAATCCAGGACTCCCTCAAGGAGTCTCGAAATAGTTGATACATAAAGATTGATATATTGGAAGGCTATATTCAGACATCAGAATGGTTCCGGATAAGTTTGGGTATTTTCCGGAGTACCGGGAGGTTACCGGAACCCCCCGAGGAGTTGATGGGCCTTAGTGGGCCTTAGTGGGAAGGAGACGCAGCGGCCAGGAG